>NC_059164.1:61927429-62077720 GCF_019923935.1 Bubalus bubalis
TGCTTTTAGCTATGTCATGTAGATTCTGATATGTCCTAGTCTTATTTTTATTATTTTCTACAATCTATGTAATAGATGCTTTGATGTCTTCTTATAGCAAAAAATTACTTGAGTGACTTCTAAATGTTGCTATCTTTGTTCAGTCCAATGTAAATTCCTATTTTTATTTTTTGAATTTTGTTTTAAAAGCCAAAAATCTACATTTTGAAATGTTTAAAAATTTTCATATGATCAATTTTGAAAAATAATCCATGGAATTCTATTTACAAGACAATTACACACACGAAAACTTTTGTATGCATATCTGTCAGGACACCCATAATAGTTTTATTGTATTCTTTAGAACCTCTATTTCCTTACCTTTTGATTTTTGTCTAATGGTTTTTCAAAGGCCCAGAGAAGTTTGGTTATGTTTTCTACTGTAAACGAAATTCTGTAAATGCCATCTTGCATTTCTTGTAGGTTTTTACCTGTACTGTTTAGTGTTGTATTATTGTTATAGAAAAATTTATGACATGTACTTATGTTGGACGATATCATTTTGCTCTAAGGACCCTCTGTAAAGTGCACATAATTATAGTCTGTGCTTCCTAGGGTTGTTGTAATGGTCAAACAAGTTGCTGTTTGTGAAGGGTTCAGTCCAGTGGCTAGTGTGTTGTTATTCTTGTTAATGGTAGTTTAATTTATATTTAGAACTGTCTTCAACTAAAAGAAAATTTTAACTAATATCTTTAATTTAAAACAAAATTATTTATTTGGCTGCATTGGGTCTTAGCTGCGGCACGCAGGGTCTTTGCTGTATCATGGGGATTGTTCGTTGTGGGGAACGGGCTCTCTGGTTGTGGTGCACAGGCTTCGGGAGTTGCAGGGCACGCGCTCAGTGGATCTGTGGGTACGTGGGACCTTAGTTCCCAAACCAGGGATTGAACCCATGTTCCCTGCATTGCAAGGTTGCTTCTCAACCACTGGAGCACCAGAGAAGTCCCTCTTTAAGGTTTTAATGTCTATTCTCTCCTGAAGTCCCCAGAACACTATTGCCCTTTCTTTGGGTCTCAGTTTGTGTCATCCTTATCTACTTCTGGGCACATTCACCTCTTTCTCCTTTTCCTCTGCGTTGTGATTTCTTCAATCCCATTTTGATCAGGAGTAAATTAGTTTTGAGTCTGTATTCTTTTTTTTATTTGTTTGAACACCACTTGTAATTATTATAATGATGGCATTATTAATGAACTTCTTGAATTGTTTCTTTAGCACTACCAGACTTTTTAAATATGATTCTTTTTATACTATCATCTTATCTTTTGTTTCCAGTTAAGCTCAGTTTTTTTTTTTAATTTTATTTTATTTTTAAACTTTACATAACTGTATTAGTTTTGCCAAATATCAAAATGAATCCACCACAGGTATACATGTGTTCCCCATCCTGAACCCTCCTCCCTCCTCCCTCCCCATTCCATCCCTCTGGGTCGTCCCAGTGCACCAGCCCCAAGCATCCAGTATCATGCATCGAACCTGGACTGGCAACTCATTTCATACATGATATTTTACATGTTTCAATGCCATTCTCCCAAATCTTCCCACCCTCTCCCTCTCCCACAGAGTCCATAAGACTGTTCTATACATCAGTGTCTCTTTTGCTGTCTCGTACACAGGGTTATTGTTACCATCTTTCTAAATTCCATATATATGCATTAGTATACTGTATTGGTGTTTTTCTTTCTGGCTTACTTCACTCTGTATAATAGGCTCCAGTTTCATCCACCTCATTAGAACTGCTTCAAATGTATTCTTTTTAATGGCTGAATAATACTCCATTGTGTATATGTACCACAGCTTTCTTATCCATTCATCTGCTGATGGACATCTAGGTTGCTTCCATGTCCTGGCTATTATAAACAGCACTGCGATGAACATTGGGGTACTCGTGTCTCTTTCCCTTCTGGTTTCCTCAGTGTGTATGCCCAGCAGTGGGATTAAGCTCAGTTTTGATAGCTGAAAAAAGGGATATCAACCTCATAAGATCATTTATGTGGCATAATGATATAACACACTTATTAATAGAATAATAGCTGATGTATAGCAAACGTTAAATATATAACCCAAGGGTTTTAAAAATTTCTTAAAAAAGACTAAATTTTATATTTCTTAAAGTAATTTTTCAAGTAATAATCTTTCTTTATGCATGTTATGTTTTTTCACCTTTCATTTCTCAGAACTTTGAAACTAATTCCATATTCTATCTTTCTAAATAGTTTTATTATGATATATTAAATAATTTACATACTGTACAATTTGCCAACTTGAAGTATATAATTCAATTGACTGAGTAAATTTATGAAGTTTGTAGAACCATCATCGCCACAATCCAATTTTAGAACATTTTCATTATCCAAAAAGAACCTCTTACATCGATTTGCAGTTGTTCCTCTTATTCACCTCAGCCCCAGAAACCACTAATTAACTTTCTCTATATATATATTTGTCTTTTCTGGACATTTTATGTAAAGGGATCATAAAATATGTTGACTTTTGTGTCTGGCTTCTTTCACACTGCATAATGCTTTTGAAGCACATACATATTGTAGCATACATCAGTGTTTCTTTGTTTTAATGCTGAAGGTGTTTTATTGTACGGATATTCCCAATTTTACTTATCCATTCACCAGTGGATTGACTTTGGGGTCATTTCCACTTCTGGTGAGTTTGAATAATGCTGCTATAAACATTCATAGATAAACCTTGTGTTTGTCTTTGCAAACAAATATTTTCATCTCTCTTGAATAGATTACTATAGTGGAATTTTTGAGTTGTATGATAAATATATGTTTAATTTTTTGCTTATTTAGTTTAATTTTGAAACATATAAGAGTATCACACACTCAAAAATGGAAACAAATTTTTAAAATTTGTAAAACATAAAAATAAAAAGTATTAAAATATCAAATTTTCCACTTTATTCTATATTTTAAAATTTTGCTGTTTTTTAGTTGTTTTAGGTTCACAGCAAAATTAAGGGAAGGCAGAGATTCCCATGTACTCCCCGCCCTCAAATATACATAGACTCTCCCATTATCAGCCTCTTTCACCAGAGTGGTGCATTTGTTACCACTGATGAACTTACATTACATAATCACCCAAAGTCCATATTTTATATTATGGTTCAGTCTTGGTGTTTTACCTTCTATGGGTTTAGATGTATGTTTAAGGACATGTATGTACCATTATAGTATCACACAGAGTATTTTCACTATCTTAAAAATCTTCTGTGTTCTGCCTATTCATCCTTTCTCGCCCAACCCTGACAATCACAAATCTTTTTACTGTCTCCAGTTTTAGTTTTAAAAAAGTTTCATCTTTTCCATAATATAATGTAATTGGAATCATACAATATAGAACCTTTTCACATTTGCTTCATTTAATACTATACATTTAAACTGGACATGGAACAACAGACTGGTTCCAAATAGGAAAAGGACTACATCAAGGCTGTATATTGTCACCTGCTTATTTAACTTATATACAGACTACATCATGAGAAGTGCTGGACTGGAAGAAGCACAAGCTGGAATCAAGATTGCCGGGAGAAATATCAATAACCTCAGATATGCAGATGACACCACCCTTATGGCAGAAAGTGAAAAGGAACTAAAAAACCTCTTGATGAAAGTGAAAGTGGAGAGTGAAAAAGTTGGCTTAAAGCTCAACATTCAGAAAACAAAGATCATGGCATCTGGTCCCATCACTTCATGGGAAATAGATGGGGAAACAGTGGAAACAGTGGCAGACTTTATTTTTGGGGGCTCCAAAATCACTGCAGGTGGTGACTGCAGCCATGAAATTAAAAGACGCTTACTCCTTGGAAGAAAAGTTATGACCAACCTAGATAGCATATTCAAAAGCAGAGACATTACTTTGCCAACAAAGGTCCATCTAGTCAAGGCTATGGTTTTTCCAGTGGTCATGTATGGATGTGAGAGTTGGACTGTGAAGAAGGCTGAGCACCGAAGAATTGATGCTTTTGAACTGTGGTGTTGGAGAAGACTCTTGAGAGTCCCCTGGACTGCAAGGAGATCCAACCAGTCCATTCTGAAAGAGATCAGCCCTGGGATTTCTTTGGAAGGAATGATGCTAAAGCTGAAACTCCAGTACTTTGGCCACCTCATGAGAAGAGTTGACTCATTGGAAAAGACTCTGATGCTGGGAGGGATTGGGGGCAAGAGGAGATGGGGCGACAGAGGATGTGATGGCTGGATGGCATCACTGACTCGATGGACGTGAGTTTGAGTGAACTCCGGGAGTTGGTGATGGACAGGGAGGCCTGGCGTGCTGCGATTCATGGGGTTGCAAAGAGTTGGACACTACTGAGTGACTGAACTAAACATTATTTGATACCTTTTCATAGCTTGATAGCTCATTTTTTTAGTGCTGAAAAATATTTCATTGTCTGATTATACCACAATTTATTTATCCATTCACCTACTGAGGAACATCTTGATTGCTTCCAAGTTTGGGCAATTATGAATAAAGCTGCTCTAAACATGTGTGCAGATTTCTGTGTGACATGAGTTTTTAATTTCTTTAGGTAAATACCAGTGATCCTGGATCATATGGGAGGAGTGTGTTTAGTTTGTTAAGACGCTAGCAAACTGTCTTCCAAAGTGGCTGTACCATTTTGCATTCCGGCTAGCAATGAGTGAGGGTTTCTGTCCCCCACGTCCTGACCGGCACTGGAGTTGTCAGTGTTCCAGATTGGGGCCACCGTAATAGGTGCATTGTGTGTGCCCACACACCTTTTTGTATCTCACTGCTTTAATTTGCATTTCCTTGATGACATATGATGTAAAGCATTTTTCCATGTTTATTTGCCATCCATATGTCTTTCTAGTGAAGTGTCTGATAAAATCTTAGACTCATTTTTTTCAAATGAGGAGTTCTCTGTATATTTTGGATAACAGTCCTTTTTCTGAGGTGATTTTTGCAAATATTTCCTCCCAGTCTGTGACTTGTCTTTGTGTTGCCTTGACAGTGTATTTTGCAGAGCAGAAATTTTTAATTTTAATGAAGTCCAGATTATTCATAATTTTTTCCTGAATTATATCTTTGATTTTTTTATCTAAAGAGTCATCACCATACTCTTATACATTTTGTGTATATTTTCCTAGATTAGTACCTAAGTATATAATCGGTGGGGGGCAGGCTAATGTAAATGGTTTTAAGTTTTAAATTTCAAATGCCACTTATTGCTGGTGCATAGGAAAGCAATTGACTTTTGTATAGTAACCTACTAGTCTTTTATCTTGCAACCTTGCCATACAGGCTTATTTGTTACAGGAGGATTTTTTCCCCTTTCTTGTTTTTTGGTCTATTCTTTCAGATTCTCTACATACATAGACAATATATCATCTGTGAACAAAGGTGGTTTTATTTCTTCATTCCCAATCTATATAAATCTTCTTTTCTTGCCTTATCTTATGCTAGCTAGGACTTACAGAAACATGCTGCAAAGAATCACGAGAGAAGACATCCTTGCCTTCTTCCTGATCTTACTCAGAAAGCTTTGTTTCTCACCTTTTACTATGATGTCAGCTACAGATTTTTGTAAATCTTCTTTATCAACTTGGCTTTGCAGGTGGCATAGGAGTAAAGAATCTCCCCGTCAAAGCAGATGTCAGAGACACACATTCAATCCCTGGGTTGGGAAGATCCCCTGGAGTGGGAAATGGCATCCCACTCCAGTATTCTTGGCCTGGAAAATTCCATGGACAGAGGAGCCTGGCCGGATACAGTCCATGGGTCACAAAAAGTCAAATACAACTGAGTACAACACTGTTACAGTTTATCAACTTGAGGAAGTTCCCCTCTATCTTAGCTTGCAGAAAGTTTTTAATAATGAATAGGTGTTAGATTTTTACCAAATGTCTTTTCTGCATCTATTGACATGATTGTGTGGAATTTGTTTTTAGCATGTTGATGTAATGGATCACATTAATTGATTTTAGAATATTGAACAAGCCTGGCATACATGAAATAAAATCTCACTTAGTTGTGGAATGTTTAATTTCTAAGGAACTACCAAACTGGGCATTGCAGCCATGAAATTAAAAGACGCTTACTCCTTGGAAGGAAAGTTATGACCAACCTAGATAGCATATTCAAAAGCAGAGACATTGCTTTGCCAACAAAGTCCGTCTAGTCAAGGCTACGGTTTTTCCTGTGGTCATGTATGGGTGTGAGAGTTGGACTGTAAAGAAAGCTGAGCATCGAAGAATTGATGCTTTTGAACTGTGGTGTTGGAGAAGACTCTTGAGAGTCCCCTGGACTGCAAGGAGATCCAACCAGTCCATCCTAAAGAAGATCAGTCCTGGGTGTTCTTTGGAAGGACTGATGCTAAAGCTGAAACTCCAGTACTTTGGCCACCTCATGCGAAGAGTTGACTCATTGGAAAAGACTCTGATGCTGGGAGGGATTGGGGGCAGGAGGAAAAGGGGACAACAGAAGATGAGATGGCTGGATGGCATCACAGATTCCATGGACGTGAGTTTGAGTGAACTCCGGGAGTTGGTGATGGACAGGGAGGCCTGGCGTGCTGTGATTCATGGGGTCGCAAAGAGTTGGACACAACTGAGCAACTGAACTGAACTGAACCAAACTGGGCATACCAATTTTATAGTTGTCCCGCCAGCAATGTATGAGGATCTAGTTTCTTCACATCATCTCCTCTGCTTATTGTTATATGTCCTTCTGACAATAGCCATGTATTTGATATAAACTGGTATCTTATGTGGTTTTGATTTCATTTTCCTAATAGTTCAGTTCAGTTCAGTTCAGTCACTCAGTCGTGTCTGACTCTTTGCAACCCCATGAATCACAGCACACCAGGCCTCCCTGTCTATCACCAACTCCCGGAGTTTACTCAAACTCACGTCCATCGAGTCAGTGATGCCATCCATCCATCTCATTCTCTGTCATCCCCTTCTCCTCCTGCTCCCAATCCCTCCCAGCATCAGCGTCTTTTCCAGTGAGTCAACTCTTCACATGAGGTGGCCAAAGTACTGGAGTTTCAGCTTTAGCATCAGTCCTTCCAATGAACACACAGGACTGATCTTTAGGATGGACTGGTTGGATCTCCCTGCAGTCCAAGGGACTCTCAAGAGTCTTCTCCAACACCATAGTTCAAAACCATCAATTCTTCGGCACTCAGCCTTCTTCACAGTCCAACTCTCACATCCATACCTGACAACTGGAAAAACCATAGCCTTGACTAGACAGACCTTTGTTGGCAAAGCAATGTCTCTGCTTTTGAATATGCTATCTAGGTTGGTCATAACTTTCCTTCCAAGGAGTAAGCATCTTTTAATTTCATGGCTGCAATCACCGTCTGTAGTGATTTTGGAGCCCCCAAAAACAAAGTCTGACACTGTTTCCACTGTTTCCCCATCTGTTTCCCAAGAAGTGATTGAATGTCTTTTCATGTTCTTATCAGTCATTTGTATACCTTCTCTGGTGCAAATCTTTTGCCCATATTAGAATTGTTATTTGTCTTTTTATTGAGTTTAAAGACTTCATTATATATCTGGGTTCTAATGTGTTATTGTTGTTTATTGCCTTATCCTCTTAGAAAGGGAGGTAGTCTATACAGCCTTTCCATTTCCATATATTGGCGTGGCAGATGCTTTCTTACTGAAAACAGCACATTTACATTAACTATGTGTCATGTAGACTGAGGACCACAAGGAAAGGGCAGAAATTCAGAAAGTCAGATCTCTGGGACTTTTCTTTCTGCACATTCTCTCATATTCTAAACTATTTAATGTGATACCAAATTAAAAGAGTATCATAATAGAAAAAGTATCATTGGAGTTACAGATTTTTCTCTTAATTCAGGATGAATCAACCTCATTTGTGAAAATTTGTGTTAGTGGTTTTCAACTTTGGATAGACTTTGAATCACCTGGTGAGCCTTATACATAATCACTACCTGTGATCAACCACCAGATTTTGCTGTAAACACCCTGGGGTACAGCTCGGGCAATGGGGAGTTTTAAACGTTCTCCAGGTGATTCTAGTGTGCTGTCAAGGTTGAGAAGTACTGAGTTAAGCAAAGCAGTTGTGCCTGAGGTTTTCTGTCTGTTGACCATAGATAACTCACCCCTACACACTTGTTTGGCAAGTAAATCGGTTCTTATTTCGCCTGCGACGTTAGTTCATGGCAAGGCCGCATGACCTTCATGTTGGTCACACTTATTCCGCCTGCGACGTGAGTTCATGGTGTGGCCGCATGACCTTCACGTTGGTCACACTTATTCCGCCTGCGACGTGAGTTCATGGCGTGGCCGCATGACCTTCACGTTGGTCACACTTATTCCGCCTGCGATGCGAGTTCATGGCGAGGCCGCATGACCTTCACGCTGGTCATGTGTGCGTGAGCATGTGGTTTCCACTCACGTCAGAGGGAGAGGGCACTGCAGTTAAGACACTCTTCAGCAACTGTGAGAAATGTGGAAAATGGGTACTCAGCCTTCAACTAAACCTTTCCTCAGATTTTTCCTACATGCAGTGGGTAGAGAGGCAGGAAGAATGTTGCCATCTGACCTACATTCTGCACTTCACGTACTTTCCATAACACTGTGTCAGTGATTCTCAACCATTAATGTGCTTCAGAATCACCTGGAGACCTAATGAAGAATAGAGATACAGACACATTAAATATTAATGGTTGGTTCAAGTATTAACTATTAATAGGTAAAAACCTGGGCCTCTGTATTTTAATCAAGTTTCTCAGGTGATTCTGGCATATCAAAGTCTGAAAATCATTACACTAAGGCATTTTCTTGAGAACTTTAATTAGAAGGTTCTTATAAAGGAGGTTTGTGGTCCATTTTGATGCATATTCTGCTGTAATTCAAACTTAGATTATACATAGAGATTTCTTGAGCTGCTGTCATCCTAGTTTACTTGATTTTTGTGTTTGGAATGCATTATATGTATCAAACACTAAGCATAGTCAAAAGCATAACAATATGGAACAGCAGTTCGTAAATGTGTTTAATCCCATAATTTGTTCTTGTCTAAAAGTCTGGCAGCAGCAGCAGCAAAAGTCTGGAGATGTTCTGATTGCATATTGTTGTGTAACAAACCACTGAAAAACTTAGTGGCACAAATCAACAACTATTTTATTGGGCTTACAGACTCTGTGAATCAAGAATTTGGACAGGACACTGCAGAAATCATTTGTCATTACTCCATGATGTCTGGGGCCTCCATAGGAGAACTTGAAAACTAGGTAATTTAAATGACAGCAGGTTAGAATATTTTTGAGAACTTTAAACTCATATTTTGGCACTTGAGCTGAGATGTCTCCATGCTGAACTTAGTGGAGACTGTTGACCTGAGTGCCTACACATAGTCTTTCCAAGCTTGAGCTTCCTCATGGCATGGCAAACCCAGGGTAATTGAATATCTTGCATGGTCGGTCAGGGATCCAACGTGAGTATTCCTACAAATAATGTCAAACTAAATGCGCTGTGACTTTGGATGGAATGATGCCAGGCATATCTGGGTAATTTCAGTTTCAGAGAAAAGGTTTTTCAAAGTCCACACTTCGTGTCAATGATTTCAATTTCTACTTTTATATCTTTCTCAAGTATAAGAGCTTCTCAGTCAATTATTTTTTCTTATCTGAATTGCCAGCTTTTCTTCTTGTCTCTTCACACTTAGGTGACAAATTTGTATCAGAATCATAACATCATGCTCCATATTGTTACACTAAACTCTATTTTAAATGAGAATGCTGTAAAGAATCTTAGAAATAACAATGTTGAGGTGACTTTGTTGAAAATGAAATTAGTAAACCCAATCTCCTGTCACTCAAATAAGGGAAAATTCATTGCTCTAACACAGGATGATATCAGGTCTCCTGGGTATGTCAGCTAAAGAGGAGGTTTTGTCTGATTCAGGAGACCACCTAGGCCTCCCCAAGAATGTCTTCATTTTTCACTGTTTCGGAGAATGCATCAGCCATTTGATCTATGGAATGTATCTAAGGCAGAAAAAGACAAATTAAAATTCTTAAGGTAGGGTGACAAGGCAATGAACAGTCCCTGATCTCAGTAAGTCCAGCCAGTTACAGAGTTTCTGCAGAGCTAATGAAACAATACCAAAATGTCTCTTGGCAACAATACCCTCTGGACCGTATAAGAAAGGGATCAGATTGATGCTCCAGTTTCTAGCAAGCAAAGTGGTGAAGTCAGCTGTTAGCTGGATGTGGGGTGTATCTGGGGAAGTCTTGGTTAGTTGTTATCTCCCTGGTTAGTACAAAATCAGAGAGAGAAGGTTATAGTGAGCTAGAATTTTATCTTGCCTGAGGAATAAGTTTAGAATAACAAGATTCCTGTTCTCTATATGCTGACATCTGGTTATCTGAGAACCAGAGTTATTATCCTAGTTTCAAAAAACATCTCCCCAAGGTAAATGCCATAGTCAGTGTACCATCCCAGTGATTCGGAAGGCAAGATAGCAGTGCCCATGTGTGTTTGACTGGAGAGGGAATTATGGAAACAGCCCTTAAGGCTTCCTTATTACCTGCTTACTGCCTCCTACCTGGCTCAATGTGCTCTCCAGTGACTTTTTCTAACTTCATCTCAAACTTACATTCTCAGAACTCACACCTCCATCCTATACTCTCGTGCTTACTCCTGCTTGATCTGCCTTCTCCAACTTCCCCTTTCTTTCCTGACTTTGTTATAGCAGTCTTGGCTTTAGATCTATGAATTCGATTTTAGGAACCCGCCTACACTCTTTCTTGCGATGCTCTCTGGAGCAGCTATTCTGAATGAGACCATGATTGATGATGAATCCACAGTGAAACAGAAACTGGAGCAGTAGCAGTGAAGTTATTCAGGTTGCCTTTTTCCTTTACTCCCCATCAACTATAATATAAATATGATCTACAGTGGATTTGGCCTCTCTGTCTGAAAATGGTGGACAGAATTAGGGTCCCAGAGGTGGCATGGGCAAAGCAGACCTGGTGATGAAGAAGAGTAAAGGAAGAGTTTGCCCACAACTTAAATTATGGGCCATTCAGATATGGCAAGGAGATTGTGGGGTGTGACTGGGGGTTTAGGGAAGCATCGTCACACTTGTTTTTTTTTTTCTAGATCAGAAATGTAGGGCCCATACTGACACCTAACAGCAAATTTCTCTTACTTTCTTTGGGGCATTGATAGGATAATTTCTTATATATATACACACACACATATATAAATATCAAAAGATATGTAATTTTAAGCAATATGAGTTTTAAATGAAAATGTTTGACTCAATATAATTCTCAAAGAGTAATTTTCAAAGAAATGCTTTCAGATACTACAATTTCCCTTCCGCTTTGTAGAAATCAAACTAGGGACACTTGGGCTTTGAGGTACCTGGCTCAAAAATAAATGACACAACCTGTTCTTTTTACCCACTCTTTCTGTAAAACTAAAATAATTATGTGGCGCTTTCACTGGGATTTTCCTCAAAGCTTCTTCCCCGATGCCCTATGCTTATTCATTTTCACTGCTTTTTTTTTTTTTTTTAATTGAATAGGGCTCTTTAAAAAATAAAATAATAAATTAGGGGAAAATGGAAAAGGGTGTTATATCTTATTTCCTTAAGTATATTACACATTTTCTAGGAGGCAGGAAGGTGCCTTTCTCCTCTTTGTATCTCCCAAGTCACCCAGATAAGTGTCCCTCCCATGCAGGCTCTCGACTGGAATTAATAGACTCTGTCATGTGGTCATGTCTACCCCCACTTTTCCACCTGCTATTTACATCTGCTTGATGGTCAAAGTCTGCCTGTGCTCCTCTTCAGTGCTTTTTTTGGAATATCTATTTCTTTTCATCTCCAACATTCTAATCTTACTTCAGGCCACCATCATTCCCTCATCTGAATTACAGAAACAGTCTGATATACAGTTCCCCTTGCTTCAAGATCTTGGTTTGGAGTTTGATCTCTTTCATCTTAGTCCCATATCACTCTGTTTTATCTCTGCCACGTGTTACAGAGTGTGTCATTATCCCGCTTCCTGCTCTCTGGCCTTGTGGGTGAGATCAGCACACATTTGGTGCAGGGTGAACATCTGTTGAATAAGGATCAGTGCAGCCATCTCTAGCTGTTTCAGTGGATTACAGGTGGATACCTGAGAGTTTCATGTTTAGTGGCCCTGTTACTATCTACAGTGGCTACAGGATACAGTCAATGCTGAAATTAATTAGACTGAGTAAAGGATGAAATCACCATGGTTGTTAAACCTTAACATAAACACATTGTTTTTAAACTCAGAGTAATGTAAAATTTAGAGCATGAAATAACAAGAGAAAGGTGAAAAAGAAACTGATATTTGTTACATTTCTTTTATGAGTCAGTGAAATTGAGTGCTTTATATGTGTTACTTCTTTCATTCTTCAGAAAAATATGCTGAGATAGATTTTTGCTTTCACATTTCACAAACAAGGAAATTGAGGAAACAGTAATATGCCCAGCAGGTTATGGAACTAGAATTTGTCTCAGGTAGTCTGATACCACATCCGCAATCATTCTAATATTCTGTAGTGGTCTAAGTGGATGCTATAAACTCTGATGTTGTAGCTGATGTAGCCTGTAATTTAAATGTTCTTTTTCTGGGTTCTTTAGAACATTGACTAGCATAAAAAATCATTCACAGTGAACCAAGAAGCCTATTTATCAACCATGAAGTGTCACTCACAACAGGCAGGTCCCCCTAGGAACCTGCTGCTGCTGCTGCTGCTGCTGCTAAGTCGCTTCAGTCGTGTCTGACTCTGTGCGACCCCATAGACGGCAGCCTACCAGGCTCTACTGTCCCTGGGATTCTCCAGGCAAGAACACTGGAGTGGGTTGCCATTGCCTTCTCCAATGCATGAAAGTGAAAGGTGAAAGTGAAGTCACTCCGTTGTGTCTGACTCCTAGTGACCACATGGACTGCAGCCCACCAGGCTCCTCTGTCCATGGGATTTCCCAGGCAAGAGTACTGGAGTGGGTTGCCATTGCCTTCCCCTAGGAACCTGGGGGATGGCAAACCTAGTTGTCTGATGCTTCTTGGGAACAAGGTCCATTCTTGACCATGGATGTGCTCTGTGATGACAGGTGGAAAATGTTGATCAAGTCATTTTCATTTGGTGGGCTTATGCCTCCTTTTTGCAATTGTGAAATAAAATCCAGGCTTAAAATTTTTTAACATGTGGGATTTATGCACCTGGGGATCCTCAGCTTGGATCTTTCCCCCAGGTCAGATGAAAACACAAATCAGTAGTCCCCTGATCCAGAAAAATCAGTCAGAAGTGATGGGGGGTCAGCCTGCTGTTGGTGACTCTGGGAAAATTGTTGTTAGCTAAGGTAAATGAGTGCTAACACATTGTGTTCTAGGAATCTCAAATTGTCTGCTACAACTGTAAATTTTATAATACCAACTCAGATGGGAAAACTGAAACTATTGTAGAAATCACCCTTAGTTCATAAAACACCATTTCTGTTCTATAGTAGAAAAAAACCCTTTGTTTACCCAATCTTTTCATTTTCACATAACTCATTTTAAACTCAATCCCTGAATTTTCTTTCTACTTTTTCTTCCCATTTCTCTGACGTCATCACTTTGTCTCTACTATGGGCTTGTGAATCCCTAATGGCACTCCAGCTTCTAATTCTCAGTTATCTTCTGGGCCTCTTCTAGAGAAGGTTGGGAACTTTTAAAGACCTCTTCGAAGGTCTGAGATAGGTCGGCCTCACTATGCTCTTACTAATCCAGAGCAGTCTACCTCTCTTGATGTGAGGCACTTTGCATGGCTGTCTTCTCTCTGAGTTTCAGACCAAAAGTGTAGTACAAGCCTTTTGGAATTCAGATCTCCAAGCTGATTCTACCTCATTTCAGTTCAGTTCAATTCAGTCACTTAGTCGTGTCCGACTCTTTGCGACCCCATGAATCCCAGCACGCCAGGCCTCCCTGTCCATCACCAACTCCTGGAGTTCACCCAAACTCATATGCATTGAGTTGGTGATGCCATCCAGCCATCTCATCCTCTGTCATCCCCTTCTCCTACTGCCCCCAATCCTTCCTAGCATCAGGGTATTTTCCAATGAGTCAACTCTTCTCATGAGGTGGCCAAAGTATTGGAATTCCAGCCTCTGCATCAGTCCTTCCAATGAACACCCAAGACTGGTCTCCTTTAGGATGGACTGGTTGGATCTCCTTGCAGTCCAAGGGGCTCTCAGGAGTCTTCTCCAACACCACAGTTCAAAAACATCAATTCTTCGATGCTCAGCTTTCTTCACAGTCCAACTCTCACATCCATACATGACCACAGGAAAAACCATAGCCTTGACTAGATGGACCTTTGTTGGCAAAGTAATGTCTCTGCTATTGAATATGCTATCTAGGTTGGTCATAACTTTCCCTCCAAGGAGTAAGCGTCTTTTAGTTTCATGGCTGCAGTCACCATCTGTGGTGATTTTGGGGCCCTCAAAATAAAGTCAGCCATTGTTTCCCCATCTATTTCCCATGAAGTGATGGGACCAGATGCCATGATCTTCGTTTTCTGAATGTTGAGCTTTAAGCCAACTTTTTCACTCTCCTCTTTCACTTTCCTCAAGAGGCTTTTCAGTTCCTCTTCACTTTCTGCCATAAGGGTGGTGTCATCTGCATATCTGAGGTTACTGATATTTCTCCTGGCAATCTTGATTCCAGCTTGTGCTTCTTCCAGCCCAGTGTTTCTCATAATATATTCTGCATATAAGTTAAACAAGCAGGGTGATAATATACAGCCTCGACGTACTCCTTTTCCTATTTGGAACCAGTCTGTTTTTCCATGTCCAGTTCTAACTGTTGCTTCCTGACCTGCATATAGGTTTCTCAAGAGGCAGATCAGGTGGTCTGGTATTCCCATCTCTTTCAGAATTTTCTACAGTTTATTTTGATCCACATAGTCAAAGGCTTTGGCATAGTCAATAAAGCAGAAATAGATGTTTTTCTGGAATTCTCTTGCTTTTTCGATGATTCAGCGGATGTTGGCAATTTGATCTCTGGTTCCTCTGCCCTTTCTAAAACCAGCTTGAACATCTGGAAATTTATAGTTCATGTATTGCTGAAGCCTGGCTTGGAGAATTTTGAACATTACTAACGTGTGAGATGAGTGCAATTGTGCGGTAGTTTGAGCATTCTTTGGCATTGCCTTTCTTTGGGATTGGAATGAAAACTGACCTTTTCCAGTCCTGTGGCCACTGCTGAGTTTTCCAAATTTGCTGGCATATTGAATGCAGCACTTTCACAGCATCATCTTTTAGGATTTGAAATAGCTCAACTGGAATTCCATCACCTCTACTAGCTTTGTTCATAGCGATGCTTCCTAAGGCCCATTTGACTTCACATTCCAGGATGTCTGGCTCTAGGTGAGTGATCACACCATCGTAATTATCTGGGTCATGAAGATCTATTTTGTACGGTTCTTCTGTGTATTCTTGCCACCTCTTCTTATTATCTTCTGCTTCTGTTAGGTCCATACCATTTCTGTCCTTTATTGAGCCCATCTTTTCATGAAATGTTCCCTTGGTATCTCTAATTTTCTTGAAGAGATCTCTAGTCTTTCCCATTCTGTTGTTTTCCTCTATTTCTTTGCACTGATCGCTGAGGAAGGCTTTCTTATCTCTCCTTGCTATTCTTTGGAACTCTGCATTCAGATGCTTATATCTTTCCTTTTCTCCTCTGCTTTTCACTTTTCTTCTTTTCACAGCTGTTTGTAAGGCCTCCTCAGACAGCCATTTTGCTTTTTTTTGCATTTCTTCTCCATGGAGATGGTCTTGATCCCTGTCTCCTGTACAATGTCACGAACCTCCGTCCATAGTTCATCAGGCTCTCTGTCTAGCAGATCTAGTCCCTTAAATCTGATTCTCACTTTCACTGTATAATCATAAGGGACTTGATTTAGGTCATACCTGAATGGTCTAGTGGTTTTCCCAACTTTCTTCAATTTAAGTCTGAATTTGGTAATAAGGAGTTCATGATCTGAGCCACAGTCAGCACCCAGTCTTGTTTTTGCTGACTATATAGAGCTTCTCCATCTTTGGCTGCAAAGAATATAATAAATCTGATTTCAGTGTTGACCATCTGGTGATGTCCATGTATAGAGTCTTCTCCTGTGTTGTTGGAAAAGGGTGTTTGCTATGACCAGTTCGTTCTCTTTGCAAAACTCTAGTAGCCTTGCCCTGCTTCATTCCATATTCCAAGTCCAAATTTGCCTGTTACTCCAGGTGTTTCTTGACTTCCTACTTTTGCATTCCAGTCCCCTATAATGAAAAGGATATCTTTTTTGGGTGTTAGTTCTAAAAGGTCTTGTAGGTCTTCATAGAACCATTCAACTGCAGCTTCTTCAGCGTTACTGGTTGGAGCATAGGCTTGAATCACTGTGATATTGAATGATTTGCCTTGGAAACGAACAAAGATCATTCTGTCACTTTTGAGATTGCATCCAAGTACTGCATTTCGGACTCTGTTGTTGACCATGATGGCTACTCCATTTCTTCTAAGGGATTCCTGCCCACAGTAGTAGATATAATGGTTATCTGAGTTAAATTCACCCATTCCATCTCCTGTTTGACTTCTCCAAATTTGCCTTGATTCATGGACCTAACATTCCAGGTTCCTATGCAAGCATCGGACCTTGCTTCTATCACCAGTCACATCCACAACTGTGTATTGTTTTTGCTTTGGCTCCATCCCGTCATTCTTTCTGGAGTTATTTCTCCACTGATCTCCTGTAGCATATTGGGCACCTACTGACCTGGGGAGTTCCTATTTCAGTATCCTATCATTTTGCCTTTTCATACTGTTCATGGGGTTCTCAAGGCAAGAATACTGAAGTGGTTTGCCATTCCCTTCTCCAGTGGACCACGTTCTGTCAGATCTCTCTGACAGAATGGCTTAGTTTCATTAAGTTAGACAAGGCTGTGGTCTGATATGATCAGATTGGCTAGTTTTCTTGATTATGGTTTCAGTGTGTCTGCCCTCTGATGCTCTCTCGCAACACCTACTATCTTACTTGGGTTTCTCTTACCTTGGACGTGGGGTATCTCTTCAACGGCTGCTCCAGCAAAGCTCAGCCTTTGCTCCTTACCTTGGACGAGGTCGCCCCTCTTGACCTTGAACGTGGAGTAGCTCCAGGCCAATATTGCTGACTCACCTCCTCGAGGAGGGGCATGGGAGGAGCCACCTTCCACTGAACGGTGAGAGATCCGGGTCAGGAGAGGTGGAATCAGGAGGAAATCCGAGCGGAGGCTGAGGCTTCGGTGCAGCAGGGGAGCTGCGGGGGTTGGCGGCTGCTGATCTAGTGAAACCCCTATTAAAGGATTAAATCTGCAGGAACAAGGATTAAGTGAGGTAATGAGTGATGGTAATATAAGAACACTAAAGCATGAGACAATTGAATGACATCTGAGTGAAGGAAATAGAACATATCCTCTTTCTCCTCATCATCATTGCCAAATTTAAGGGATACTTTGGAAATTTTCAAAAGAGAAAGGAAATCAAGTATGAGCCTTGTACTGGGGTCTGTCTCATCTCAGCTCCACAGTACCTTTGGGAAGTTAAAATATGGAGGAATTAATGTATAATGTAGATTGGGACCTAAAGGGAATTGTGTGGAAAGTAAGATACGCAAGACTTTTGAAAGAAATAAACATCATTGACTTAGAAAATGATTTATCCATAATTTGGATGAAATTAGTTTCTGTACAGAGTTGACATCTGATTATCCACATCAGTTAAAACTTCAAGTGAAAAAAATTAATTTTATTTTGTGAATCAAAAGATGGAATGTGTTTTAATAAGTAACACATGCTGACAATTCATTTGAGTTGCTTGGAATGTTTGAAAATTTATAAACATTATACACTCATGTATCTGTTGTAGTTAAAGACCTTATGTTGCCTGGATAAGAATTCATTCTCCTTATTGTTTTTCAGTTATTTGCTTATAATGGGACTCTAATCATTAACCATTTGTTACCACTCTAGATTCATATTGCCTCAAGTTGCTCATTACAATGAAAATATCTTTTGGAAGAGAATAAATCAAATAGTACATACATATTTATTATTTATTTAAGAACATTTAGGAATTGAAGGGGCACCTTACACTCTGGTGACTACATTGGAACATGGCATCTTTTATTTTGAAGTTGTACTGCCTGATTTTTAGGACCCTTTCTGCTTTGGAACAGAAAGGGTTAGCAGGGAGCAAAGTACCTCTTTAACTCACATGGAAATAGTGCTGATCATACATGCACTATGCTAATGTATTAATAGAGGATATGTAAAAAAAGATATATATTTTCCAATTCATAACTCCATTTTTTTTTTTTTCGATTTTCCCAGCTGAGCCAGATGGTGAATGAGGTCTCTAATCAGGTCTAGAATTAAAAAGAGAAAGAGATTGTAACTACATCTTGGAGATAGATTATCCGCTTTGCTTCTAAGAAGCTCCTGCCAAGAAAACTTCAACCAAGAAACAATTTATGTCGTTTAAGGTTTAAAGGAAAGAAATAGTTGTAGTTGTGTTTTCTTTGTCTACATAAGGCTTTCTGAGGTGGAAATAAGCAGTGCCTGATCAAAGCTTTAAATATTTGGCCAGGAAGATGACCAGACCCCAGATACTTTAAATTCTGTTAGAATGATGATTATAATAGAGTGTCCTAAAGTGTGTTATAATGACTGCCAGCAGCCTCCTGTCTATAGGGCTAAGGGGTTTTTCACAAGGAACTCCATAGATCTACAGAGAACTGTTCATTATGCAACAGCTGAGAAAAACAATGGCAACTCCTGAATGGAGCCAGCCTACTACTTCCTTTAACTTCGGTCAACCTGTTTAGATGCAATAATCTGGCACCTTTCTTTGATCCTGTGCTCCAATCACTTCCTTTTCAGTCCTGCAATTTTTACCTCTGCCAAACAAAAGGAGTGGCAAATAATAACAATTTTCTTTATACCATTAGAGGCAAAATGTATTCTTTCCCTGAGATTTTATGAGTTGAGGGAAGGGGAAACAAGATGTCAACTCAATGCATAATTGTAGAAAGACACAATAGTCATGTGTTTTTATAATTTATTGTGTGTAGCATATTTGGAAGATTCCTAAAAGTTTACAGAAAGAAGGAATAAGCATAGATGCAAGAATAATCTGAGGCATCATGGGCACATGAATTATTTTGAGAAGCATATAAGACATATTTAAATACAAAAATATATATGCTCTAATTCCATAATTAGAATCAATACTCAGCTAAGGGAATTACATTATTTTATTTTATTTTACCTTAATAACAACTCTATGAAGTTGATATTAGAAGGAAACTGATGACTAGGGAGATTAAATAATTGTTTCAAGGATGTAAAGATACATTTTTGATAGTAAATGGAGAGACGGTTTTAAATCCCAGCTTTGTCTGACATTAAAGTTCCCTTTGTGAACTATGTCTTATAGTGATAGAACATTTGCAGAAATGTCGCTTTCTCCTCTTTTTGCTGCCCTTCCCTTTCCTTGCTTTTTGTTACCTACTAGACTGTAAGCTTGGTGAAGCCATGGATTGTGTCTGGCATATTTTCAAATGCCTCCCAACGCCGAGAATAGTGCTTACCACAGAGCAAGTGCTTGGTTGACTTTGTTGAACGAACGAAGGAACCAGTGAACATCTGAGCTTCCTTGATGACTCTGAATTGAAAAGTATTTCAGAAGGGTTGAGCTCTGCATGTAAAGACAAACTTTTCAACTAATGAATTTCATGTAGATTTTCCTTCTCTGTATGCACAAAAAAATTTATGTTTGAATAAACTTAAAACAACTTTTTTAACAACTGTTTTTCCTGGTTCATTAGAAAGCTCCATGTGTGGTTTAATAGGCAGTATTCTTTTTTCAATTTCTTGGCAGTATATACAACAATGGAGTCTCTTCAAATCAACTGATTCTTCGAGTCTATGACTTATCACCCACACAGTTGCCAGGAGAATTTTTTTTAATTTAAATCAAGTATTTTCTCTCTCTTGTTCATTTCACTTGGAGTGTACTACAGAGTCCTTTCTGTGGTGGATACAGCCTGTGTGACCTGCTCCCTCTCTGGCCTCATCCTCATGTTTGACCCTAAACCAGAGCCTCTCCAGCATCACTGACCTTTTCCCTTTTCTCTGCCAACATGCCAGACACGCTTCTGCCTCAGCATCTTTACACCTTCTCTTCCCTCTACCTGGTATTGCTTTGTTCATAGATATTCCTAAAACGCATATCTGTCCAACTGGTATACTTTCAGAGTCCTTCTTGATCACTCTCTAGATTCCTGCTTCTCTCTCTTTTCATACTGCGGTATTGTTCTCTGTAGGACTTATTATTCCCTGACCTCTATCAGGTATTCGTGCTTTATCTGCCTTGTTCCTGCATCTCCCTCTCAGCCCCCACTGGAATGCAAGTTCCAGCAGAGACTTGATCTACTTTGATCACTGCTGTATCTCTAGTGTGTTGAACAATGTCTAACACAAAAAGTTATAAGCAGACACTTGCTAAATTAGTGAATGGATGAATGCATGGATGAATAAGGCTCTCTAAGAAGAACATAGGCTTCTCTGGTGGCTCAGATGGTAAAGAATCTGCCTGCAATGCAGGAGACCCAAGTTTGATGTCTGGGTCAGGCAGATCCCCTGGAGAAGGGAATGGCAACTCTCTCTAGTATTCTTGCCTGGAGAATTCTATGGACAGAGGAACCTGGCGGGCGATGGTCCATGGGGTTGCGAAGAGTCAGACCTGACTGAGCAACTAACATTCACTTTCACTTTCAAGACCAACGCAGGTCTGTAGGAGTATGTGATACAAGGGTTTGATACAATGGGCTGCTGTATTGTTAGAGGGGAGGACATATTATTTAGAAGGTTGGAGGGTGATTATATCAAAACTTTGTACCTGAGGGAGGCTCTTGAGGTCCAAATTCAGACATTCAACCTAGTTATCTGGTTCAGTGGGCCCAGGAATATTAAAAAGCAGACATATTACTTTGCCAACAAAGGTCCATCTAGTAAGGCTATGGTTTTTCCAGTGGTCATGTATGGATGTCAGAGTTGGACTATAAAGAAAGCTAAGTGCTGAAGAATTGATGCTTTTGAACTGTGGTGTTGGAGAAGACTCTTGAGAGTCCCTTGGACTGCAAGGAGATCCAACCAGTCCATCCTAAAGGAGATCAGTCCTGGGTGTTCATTGGAAGGACTCATGTTGAAGCTGAAACCCCAATACTCTGGCCACCTGATGGGAAGAGCTGACTCATTTGAAAAGACCCTGATGCTGGGAAAGATTGAGGGCAGGAGGAGAAGGGGACGACAGAGGATGAGATGGTTGGATGGCACCACCGACTCAATGGACATGGGTTTGGGTGAACTCTGGGAGTTGGTGATGGACAGGGAGGCCTGGAGTGCTGCAATTCATGGGATCGCAAAGAGTCGGACACAACTGAGTGACTGAACTGAACTGAAGAATAGGAAATGAGATAGAAAATACCAGGAGGTGCAAAGAGCTGAATAAACATAATAAGGTACGAGGGCCTCTCAGCATCAGGAAGCACAAAGCTTGTTCCTCTTGAGCACTGACTGTGCTGGGGGAAGATGGTTCTGTCTTTCTATTTTAGTAATGAAGTTAAATAACTCCCCCATTTTTTATTACAAGCCTATTTTATTCTGCTTTGGTCCCCAGTCCTGCTTTTACTCTCAGAAATAGGCATAGCGTCCTGTTATTTGCTGACATTCTGGACAGGGGTGTGTGTGACAATGGGCCTCTGCTGATATCTCTCAGCTTCAGAACACTCTGCTGGACTCAGCTTCTAATTAGGTCTCGCAAACCGTATTTGTTTTGTCAGCCTGCTACTTGTTACCTCTGCCAAAAGGGGGAGCTAGAGGGAGGGTGGCCGGCTGGAAGGATAAGGGACAGCTTCTTCAAGTCTGTTTCCTTTTGCTCTCAGCAGCACTACTGCAGTGGAAGTTTACCCTGGGAGTAGCAGCCGCTATCCTGTTTGTTGCTAAAATTAGCCTCATGTATCCCTTCAGGGATAACGGGGTCAGCCGGCCAGGGCCCAGCTCCTCAGGAAGCTTTCCATAAGGCTGTACCAAGCAGGCGGTGCTCTCTCCCCGGAGGTCTGCATCCGGACTCCTCTTACAAGCATCTACATTTTAGTAATCCCATCTCCTTCTCTTTGTCCTCCCAACCCTAAGGATAGTTGCTAATACTTGCAGTTACAACCTGTATAGTCCCTCAGATTCCCTTATTTGCATGTTCAGTTCTACAAAACCTAATTAGCTTACTTTATATTAAAGTATTTTTGTAAAATAATTGATTTGAGTGCTACCTTCAGACTGGATGCTGACTGAGAAAAGCCTAAAGGAAGGATAACTGGTTTTTGGTGGAGAAGTAAGGAGTTCTTATTTTACTGTTTCAGGTTGGCATCAGAATTATCCTCCCAAACAAGATCTACATTCTAATAGTATTCAAATAATATGGATGGTATTTCAAAAGGGAAGAGAAACAAAATTAAAATCTGAGGGAGAGAGAATGCATGCCATAAAATAAATGTTACTAACTATGAGAACCATAAAATGGAACTATCTGAATTATAGAGGTTAGCTTGGTAATAAAAGAAACAAATGTGAAAGGAATTCTTAAAGGAGATGATTCATAATGTATTGTTGAAAGAGATAAAAAGGAATCAGGTGTAACATACCTTATTATCTCAATTGTATGTGGAGGTAGAAAAGGGCAAGTGGCAGTAAAAATACATTGAGTATTTTTTCTGATGGTCAATGTCAAGAGAGACGCAGTTGTGTATTTCATTTTGGTAGATGAATTTAGCCCTTTTTTCCTCTAATATAAAGGCTCTAAACATGATAAAGATAGCTCATCTTTGTATCCAACATTCAAGGAGCCAATAATCTAATTGCTTTTAAACACAGAAACACAATTATCCTTTTATTATTTTAAGTCATTAGTGCTATATATCTACTTGAGAATGACTAGACAATACAGAGCAGCCAAAAATAGTATCATCCAGACGATGATAACATTAATATCTTGGCGTGGTTCTCTAGATTTTTTCTATGCTTAAGTATTTATGTATGTATCTATATGTCTGTTTGGAAATATACAAATGTATATAGCCCATTTCTTTCCTTAAAATATATCATGATATGTTTTCCTCACCAGTAAGTATCACAGAATAGTTATATTGGCTTATTTCCTGTTTCCTCTTGGATTCATTCCCCATCTTTTCCTAGCTTTTTCTGAATTGCAGGGAATTACATATCCCAGATGTCATTGCCTCAGTAATTTGCAGGTAGATTCACCAAAAATAGGAACTGGTGGAAGACTGAAAAGCAAAAGCCAGGGTATTTTTCTGTCTTTCTCTTGGCATCGAGTGTTATTTTTGACAGCCATGAGTCTCTTCCTTGGTTCCAGCAAGAATGGGACAGTCCTTTCCTCTATGGCCCCGGACTCCCCTGGAACCTTGCTGTGGTTCCCCCGGGACCATACCTTCCACAGGAAGGTTTCAGCTTCGGTTCCAGTGACACCACTTCTTTCCCATCATTAGTCCAGGTGAGGAGGTGTGAGCAGCTTCCTGCTCTTGTTAAACGCTGTGCTGCCTCATCATCCCTTTTGCCTCCTCAGTTTTTCTGTCATCTGTATAACCAGTTTCCTGATTGCACGGTGACTGGCAGTGACTCCACTGCTGAAACATTTTCCTTTTTGTGCTTATGCTATAAAACATGTATAATTTAATATCACTTCATTATTTAACACTTGGAATGCTTCAGTTTCATACCATTATAAACAAAGCTACTGTAAACATCTTTGCCCTTTAGTCTACATTTTTATGGCTTTTTTAAAACCAAATTTTGCCCAATCTCCCTCAATACAGGTTAAAACATTTATAATATTCCTAAAGTGAGTAATAATGATAAGGAGGGTGATGGAAATAATAATTAACATTTTACGAATACTTACTACCTGCCAGCCTTTCTTTAACTATAACCATGTAGTTTGCATGTTACTGCATGATAGTGTAGCATGTATTTTTCTTCCTATTTATTTGAGGGAAAAAGAATGTTTCTCAAATTAAATTTTAAGGGGCTTGTAGGGGCACCAAAGTTAAGTTTTCCAAAAAATTGACATTTTGATTGAAATAATTTCAATTTATAGGTTAATTTGAGAACTGAAACTTTTATGGCATGACATATTTGTCTGTGTAGGTGGCCGTAACAAAATTCCCCAGACTGGATGGCTTAGACAACAGATATTTATTTCTTCATAATTCGAGAGGCTGGGTGCCCATTGTTAAGTTGCAGACAAATTTGGTTTTTGTTGAGGGTTCTCTTCCTTGCTTGTAGATGGGTGTCTTTTTGTATGGCTTTTAGTACATGTAGAGAGAGAGAGACAGGCAGAGAGAATGAGAGAGTGAGGCAGAAGACGAGCTCTTTGATGTTTCTTTTCTAAGAACACTTCTGTGGGGTTGCAGCTCTGCTCTTATGACTTCATTTAACTTCACTTGCTTTCTTACTCCACATATAGCCACACTGGGGGTTAGAAATAATCTACTAGAAGGTGAATATACACAAATATATACTTTGCAGTACTACTTATATAAGGAAAAAAAGGAGGAGGCAGAGACCTAAATGTTTATGGTTTAATGAACCATGGTACATAAAGCATAATGAAACATGAAGCAATTTGAATGCACTTTTATCGATATGGAAAATACTTGACATAATACATAGTTAAACTTGACTACAAAATAGCAAGCATGGCAATATTAATAAACAGGAGTGCAGAATGATGGATGGTTTATTATCATTATCGCTTTCAAGGGCCCTTTAATATTACTGTGATACTGTCTTTTCTGCTAAAAATCAATGATCCAGTACTTGATTAAGCTATTCAACTTATTTCCTTTTTTCTGCTTCTGACTCTCCGGAGTGAGTGAGCTTCTCAGGCTACACTGCTCCTTTCCAAACCCTCTCTATTCTGACTTCTATCCCTACCGTACAAGGTCAGCACCTTTTCAAATGTCTCCCGTCACCATCTCCACCTTTGTTCTAAACCTTTTCTCAAACATTGGTTATCTTGAACTTTATATAAACTTTAACCCCATGGACTTCAATACTATATCCTAAATTCTTTATTTTCCCCTAATGTGTTATTGTAAAACATTCCAACCATGGAGAACATTTGAAAGGATGGTACAACTACAAGGAGGTTAAAAATTGCTTGTATTTTTAATCACACTTGCTCTCCTCTCTTTCTCACGTGTGTGTGTGTGTACTCGCTCGGTCTGCTTACTTGCCCAGTCGTGTCCAACTCCTTGTGACCTCATGGACTGTAGCCCGCCAGGCTCCTCTGTCCATGGAATTTTCGAGGCAAGAATACTGGGGTGGATTGTTGTTTCCTACTCCAGGGGATCTTCCTGATCCAGGGATCAACCCATGTCTCTTGCAAATCCTGCATTGGCAGGCAGATTCTTTACCACTACACCACCTGGGAAGCTCATATTTCTCATTTTATACACATGTATGTTGTTTTTGCTGAATTATTTGAAAGTATGTTCCAGTTTTGAAATCTCACTGCTAAATACTTCTTCTTGCAGTGCCTCAGAGTAGGACACTCTTCCATTTAGCTACATTTGTCACACTTAAGAAAACTAATAGTTTCCTCAGTTCAGTTCAGTCACTCAGTTGTGTCTGACTCTTTGTGAGCCCATGGGCTGCAGCACGCCAGGCTTCCTTGTCCATCACCAACTACGGAAACGTGCACAAACTCATGTCCATCGAGTCTGTGATGCCATCCAACCATAAGAGTTCCCTAATATCTAGTATTCCGTGTACTTAAATGTATGCAGTTGGCCCCGAATCTTTTGTTACTGTTTACTTTTAACCAGGTTCCAGTCAAAGTTGATATGTTGAACTTGACTATAGAGTCTCTTACTTTCTTTAAAACTAAGTCTCCAATTCTGGTTTCCTTGGTGTGTATGCCCAGCAGTGAGTGGGATTGCTGGGTCGTATGGCAGTTCTATTTCCAGGTTTTTAAGAAATCTCCACACTGTTCTCCATAGTGGCTGTACTAGTTTGCATTCCCACCAACAGTGTAAGAGGGTTCCCTTTTCTTCACACCCTCTCCAGCATTTATTGCTTGTAGACTTTTGGATCGCAGCCATTCTGACTGGTGTGAAATGGTACCTCATTGTGGTTTTGATTTGCATTTCTCTGATAATGAGTGATGTTGAGCATCTTTTCATGTGTTTGTTAGCCATCTGTATGTCTTCTCTGAAGAAATGTCTATTTAGTTCTTTGGCCCATTTTTTGATTGGGTCACTTTTTTTTCTGGAATTGAGCTGCAGGAGTTGCTTGTATATTCTCAAGATTAGTTGTTTGTCAGTTGCTTCATTTGCTATTATTTTCTCCCATTCTGAAGGCTGTCTTTTCACCTTACTTATAGTTTCTTTTGTTGTGCAGAAGCTTTTAATTTTAATTAGATCCCATTTGTTTATTTTTGCTTTTATTTCCATTATTCTGGGAGGTGGGTCATAGAGGATCCTGCTGTGATGCATGTCGGAGAGTGTTTTGCCTATGTTCTCCTCTAAGAGTTTTATAGTTTCTGGTCTTATGTTTAGATCTTTAATCCATTTTGAGTTTATTTTTGTGTATGGTGTTAGAAAGTGTTCTAGTCTCATTCTTTTACAAGTGGTTGACCAGTTTTCTCAGCACCACTTGTTTAAGAGATTGTCTTTTCTCCATTGTATATTCTTGCCTCCTTTGTCAAAGATAAGGTGTCCATAGGTGCATGGGTTTATCTCTGGGCTTTCTATTTTGTTCCTTTGATCTATATTTCTGTCTTTGTGCCAGAATTGAAAGAGACATGTGTACCCCAATGTTCATCGCAGCACTGTTTATAATAGCCAGGACATGGAAGCAACCTAGATGTCCATCAGCAGATGAATGGATAAGAAAGCTGTGTACATATACACAATGGAGTATTACTCAGCCATTAAAAAGAATATATTTAAATCAGTTCTAACGAGGGGATGAAACTGGAGCCTATTATACAGAGTGAAGTAAGCCAGAAAGAAAAATACCAATACAATATACTAACGCATATATATGGAATTTAGGAAGATGGTAACGACAACCCTGTCTGCGAGATAGCAAAAGAGACACAGATGTGTAGAACAGTCTTTTGGACTCTGTGGGAGAGGGAGGGGGGAATGATTTGGGAGAATGGCATTGAAACATGTATAATATCATATAAGAAACGAATCGCCAGTCCAGGTTCGATGCAGGACACAGGAAGTTTGGGGCTAGTGCACTGGGATGACCCAGAGGGATGGTATGGGGAGGGAGGTGGGAGGGGGGTTCAGGATGGGGAACACGTGTACACCCGTGGCGGATGCATGTTGATGTATGGCAAAACCAATACAATATTGTAAAGTAAAAAAAAAAAAAAAACATTATGGAAGCCAAAACAAAATAAAACTAAGTTTCCATTCTTCATTTCCCCATGATATTTTCATCTTTTGAAAATCACATATGTGTATATGTATTTAAGTTCATTTGTTTCCACTCATGTTCAGTTTTATAATTTTCTCTTTTTTCCTTGAGTTAAATTCTGAAGAATGAGTAGAAATTAGATGAGGAAGACAGAATTACATTTCAGGCAGAAAACGATACACAGGAAGAATGAAGTCATGACTCAGCATGCCCTCTCTCCCACCCGCAGAGCAGATCAGGATCGACAGGAGCCAGATCATGGAGCTCTCTTTTTTTCCTTTCCTATAAGTACTGGTGATGGTGTTCCTTATAGAATAAAATAAGAATATTAAGTTATTATGCTCTCAGTCTGTGGACCAGGGGAAGAGGTAGGTACAGAGAGAGCAGGAGACAGCTTTATCATAAATTACATATCAGGGTGAAGGCAGACAGTAAATTTTAACGGAGACATGTGAGCTCTGATATTGGAATCAAGTCTAAATGTGTCTGAAATCCCAGATCTCCTTGAGGTTAATTTCTCTGATCACTGGGACACTTGTCTTTTATCCCTTGAAGTGGGTATCAAGGAGTGCAGCAAAGTGCTAAATAAGATATTCACCAAATATGTGCAGGAGCAAGAAATACTAGAAAAGCCAACTTAATTTGTTTGTTAGTGACGATGTGGACACATCATATCAGTCTTTGCTGATTAACTATATTATTCTTGGCAGTAACATATGCTTCCCTGGCCACCTCTGCACAAAATACGGACCTTTGGCGGAGTCCTATAGGCTAGCGTGCCACCTCCCCATTTTTCCATGCTTCATCCTTGGTATCAGAGGTGTCACAGTTCTGGCTATAGCCATCAGCAACTGTAAGAGGAGCGTTATTGTGCAAATCCCTCTGCTCTTGAGTTTTGTCTCATGATGATGGGTGCGTTCCTGCTGCTGCTGCTGCTGCGTGCTGTTCCACCCACCATAGCCTCTGAGGGGCAACCCTTGGTGGTGACTCAAATTCTGCATTTCCTTAGAAGTCGCTTTCTGACCCTGACCTGATCCAGGTTCTATATGAGTTTTCTATCACTGTTGTAACAAGTGACTACAAATTAAAGTGGCTTAAAGCAACACCAGTGTATTGTTTTACAGTTGTGTGGGCTGGTGGTTTGGGCACAGAGTGGTTCAGCTGAGCCCTCAGCTTTGGGTCTTTCAAGGCTGGAACTGGGGAGTTGGAAAAACTGTGTTCCTACCCTGAGACTCAATCTGCATCCTGGCTCATTCAGGCTGCTGGATGAATTCACTTCCTTATGGTTGTGAGCCTGAAGTCTCCATTTCCTTGTTGACTGTCAGCTGGGGACAAATCTTTGCTCCTAGAAGCTACCTGAGCTCCTTCTCATATTCTCCATGTGGGTCCACCAGGAATGGCAAGTTAGGCCCTCTAATGCTTCAGATCTCTCCCACTTCCCTTCTGCCACAACTTTCTGACTCCAGCTGGAGCATTCTCTCTGCTTTTAAGGCATCACATGATTGGATTGGTATGTGAACCGTGAACTTCCTGATGTTCAAGCTGGTTTTAGAAAAGGCAGAGGAACTAGAGATCAAATTGCCAACATCCTCTAGATCATGGAAAAAGCAAGAGAGTTCCAGAAAAACACCTATTTCTGCTTTATTGACTATGCCAAAGCCTTTGACTATGTGGATCACAAGAAACTGTGGAAAATGCTGAAAGAGATGGGAATACCAGACCACCTGACCTGCCTCTTGAGAAATTTGTATGCAGGTCAGGAAGAAACAGTTAGAACTGGACATGGAACAACAGACTGGTTCCAAATAGGAAAAGGAGTACGTCAAGGTTGTATATTGTCACCCTGTTTATTTAACTTCTATGCAGAGTACATCATGAGAAACGCTGGACTGGAAGAAACACAAGCTGAAATCAAGATTGCCGGGAGAAATATCAATAACCTCAGATATGCAGATGACATCACCCTTATGGCAGAAAGTGAAGAGGAACTAAAAAGCCACTTGATGAAGGTGAAAGTGGAGAGTGAAAAAGTTGGTTTAAAGCTCAACATTCAGAAAACAAAGATCGTGGCATCCGGTCCCACCACTTCATGGGAATAGATGGGGAAGCAGTGGAAACAGTGTCAGACTTTAATTTTCTGGGCTCCAAAATCACTGAAGATGGTGACTGCAGCCATGAAATTAAAAGAGCTTACTCCTTGGAAGGAAAGTTATGACCAACCTGGATAGCATATTCAAAAGCAGAGACATTACTTTGCCAACCAAGGTTCATCTAGTCAAGGCTATGGTTTTTCCTGTGGTCATGTATGGATGGGAGAGTTGGACTGTGAAGAAGGCTGAGTGCTGAAGAATTGATGCTCTTGAACTGTGGTGTTGGAGAAGACTCTTGAGAGTCCCTTGGACTTCAAGGAGATCCAACCAGTCCATTCTAAAGGAGATCAGCCCTGGGATTTCTTTGGAAGGAATGATGCTAAAGCTGAAACTCCAGTACTTTGGCCACCTCATGCAAGAGTTGACTCATTGGAAAAGACTCTGATGCTGGGAGGGATTGGAGGCAAGAGGAGAAGGGGACGACAGAGGATGAGATGGCTGGATGGCATCACTGACTCGATGGACGTGAGTCTGGGTCAACTCTGGGAGTTGGTGAGGGACAGGGAGGCCTGGTGTGCTGCGATTCATGGGATCGCAGAGTTGGACACGACTGAACGACTGATCTGATCTGATCTGGATAATGCATCATATTCTCCCTATCTTATGGTTCATAACCTTAACTACACTTGCAAAATCCCTTTTGTTATATAATGGAACATCATCACAGGTCCAGGGATAAGTGTGTACAGTTGTGGAGGGCCTTTGTGGAATCCCTTACCCACTGCTTGAGCAGCTAATATGCACCTTGTCACTGATATGAATTGAAGCATTCCCTTGGGATACCCCCAGGGATGCTATGAAAATATTAGGGTAAATAAATTTCCTAAATATTTATAGGGAAATGTAAAAAATAATATAAACAAACAAATAAGAACAAACACCCACCTCGAGGCAGCTTCTTTTTTAAAAAAGTACTTTTTATTTTATATTGGAGCACAGTTGATTAACAATGGTATGATAGTTTTGGGTGGACAGCAAAAGGATTCAGCTCTACATATACAGGTATCCATTCCCCCCAAGACTTCCCTCCCATCCAGTCTTCAAGGTAGTTTCTTTAAACTATCAGAAGCATTGGGTTCAATCCCTGGGTTGAAAAGATCCCCTGGAGAAGGAAATGGCAATCCATTTCAGTATTCTTGTCTAGAGAGTCCCATGTACAGAGGAGCCTGGTGGGCTATAATCCATGGAGTTGCAAAGAGTTGGACACAATTGAGCTACTAACATTAGAAGTATATCTGTATCAGTTGAAATCTTTTCTTCATGTTTTCCCTTGCTTCTTAGGACAAACAGAACAGGGTCCTTTGCCTAAAGTGGCCAAGCTACTATCTCTCCTCTTTGTTGGCATCCCAGGCCAGGTCTCAGAAGAAACCAATCATGTTCCTAAAAAGCAGCAGAAAGCTCTCATCTCCACGGGGCATGAATCTCCCAGAGGTAAAAGTAGCAGATGGGAATTTGAGTTCTAGAATTCTGTGTGGGGAGCTTACTTTGAGCCTTCTCAATTAGAGAGGAAAATTAATGCATCTTCCTAATCAGTTGAATGACACTCATTAGAATTGTTAAATAACATTTTCAAATGAATTGATAATTAAATGAAGGAAGAGAAGCAACTCCCCCCATCCTCAGGAGATACCGTGGGGAGCAAAAAGAATTTTATCTGTTGTAACACATTTTTCTTGTTTTGTGTCATTTTCTTTTTTTTTTTCTTTTTGGAGAAGCAGCCTGGTTCAGGGAAGCAAGTGGTCTGTGGAAGTTCCAGCAGCATATGGGTGAGCTAGGTGATGTGGTATGAGTCACATGCTGGCCTTAACCTCATCTCTTCAGCTGTAAAAGCTGGTCCCTCTCTCCTGACCTGGCTAGGCAGTTTGCAGACATACATATCAGCTCTGTTACTCATACGGAACTGACAGAACTTAATATGAGACTCATTAAAGCATGGGAGTTGATGAGAACAGCTGACATACAGAGTGACTGCTGCTAAGTCACTTCAGTCGTGTCCGACTCTGTGCGACCCCATAGACGGAACCCCACCAGGCTCCCCCGTCCCTGGGATTCTCCAGGCAAGAACACTGGAGTGGGTTGCCATTGCCTTCTCCAATGCATGAAAGTGAAAAGTGAAAGTGAAGTCACTCAGTTGTGTCCAACTCTTAGCGACCCCATGGACTGCAGCCTACCAGGCTCCTCTGCCCATGGGATTTTCCAGGCAAGAGTACTGGAGTGGGGTGCCATTGCCTTCTCCAACAGTGTGACTAGCCATATGAAATTGTTCCAAGTCAATTCCAAACGTTCTCACTTTATGGCATTCAAAGTGACAATATTTTTTTTTTCATGGCACATCTGGGACAAAGAAAATATCCATTTACTAAGTAGTTAGGTCTCAACAACAATGTTATTTATAGTATGATATATTATAATATTATTTATAATCTGTTTTTTATAGTATTATATATTATAATATTTATGTCCTGACAACTTATGCAGCCATTTGAAAAAAAATGACATACACATATAAAGAAAAGATAATAATTTTATTTCATTTTAAAATAACACAATTACTTATAATGGGACTTGTGTGGCTTTTGGGTGCTACACAACTTTGCAAATGGGATCAGTTGGACAGCGCCATGCTTAACCCTGCTTTGCATTGATTTTTGGGTAGTATTTACCTTCTTTTTGTAGCGTTTATTGAACATCCAACTTTGTGAAGATCTATCATCATCAAAAGGAATGCAGTGTGACCTAATACTGTGACTGTGAACTACTTCCAGCTAGGAGTCTGCTCAATGTCTAACAGATATCAAGCATCACCACATCGCCCTTGAAAATTTCCATAGTCCCAACCACCCGCTAGAGTTCATCGTGGTGCCCGGAGGCACCTTGGCACACAGATAGGAATCACAGATCTAAGAACTTTCAGTGTATTGACTCATTTAATCTTCAAGACAGCTCTGTGATTTACTGTCTCCATCACTAGTCCCTGTTTTGGAGCATTGATAGATTAATGGTTAAACAGCTAGTGAAGCCAGAATTTGAATCCAAGTATTTCGGATCTAAAGTCCTTACACTGCCCAAGTACTCAGATCAGGGGTTAGAGAAAGCTGGCTGGGCCTCAGAATCTGCTTGGCCTTGCACAAACTAACCAGCCCCTCCAGGCCTCTGTGTCCTTTTTTTGATAAAAGGGGATCATAACAATGGTTTTAAGGGTTAAATGAGATGACAGATGTGAAGATCTGAACTTAGCACCATCACTTAATACTGGTAAAATTTTGCAAAGTGCTTCATTTGTCAATCGTTTTTTCTTTTTCCCAAAAGAACTTTGTGAGATAGAAGTTAGTTTTAGGACACAAAGCTCAGAGATAATTCAAGGACACTGCAGCAAGCCTGTGGTCATTGCTGCAAACCTAGTCGGACAGGTAAGGTCTCCCTGAGTGTCATCTTTTTATTACCCTCCTTCCCACTCAGGCCTTTGTAAGAGAGAAGAAATGAGCCTTAAGGTGGAGGTGTTTCCAGTCAATGTAGGGTAAAGATTTTGAGGAACTGATAGAAAAGCATCAAGTATTTTGAGTAAAATCTTTGTTTTTCTGTTCTTATAAAAGGAGGGAGAGTGAAAAAAAAAAAAAAAATGTAGAGTCCTACTTATCTGACAAAGTAGAAAAAAAATGTCAGTGTGGTCCTGAGGCTCACTTTTCTTTTTCATGATAGTGAAAGTCACTCAGTCATGTCTTTGTGATACAATGAATTATACAGTCCATGGAATTCTCCAGGCCAGAATACTGGAGTGGGTAGCCTTTCCCTTCTCCAGGGGATCTTCCCAACCCAGGGGTCAAACCCAGGTCTTCCCCATTGCAGGCAGATTCTTTATCAGCTGAGCCACAATGGAAGCCCAAGAATGCTGGAGAGGGTAGCCTATCCCTTCTCCAGAAGATCTTCCTGACCCAGGAATCAAACCAGGGTCTCCTGCATTGCAGGCACATTCTTTAGCAACTGAGCTATCAGGAAATACGTTACGAAAAATTCTCCAAATTAAATCATGAAGACCCGAGGGAGAAAATATTGTTCCCTACATCCTGACCAATTTCTTTCTGCTCCAGGGTCTACAGCTGTTTTGTTCATGTCCTGCAAATGTGTGAAAACCATTCTGACCCGTGTTCGTCTTCTGCAGACCAGGGTAGCCTCCCATGAGGCAAACGTTTCCCTCAGAGCCTTGAATTCATTTCCGGAGCTTTTCTTACAGATCAATTACAGTTTTCTGTTATAGTCAGCAGCATTCTTTGGTAGTTTTAGGCTTCTTCTCTGTACTACACAGAACAGTTTAATAGAAAGAGGATGAACCGTGAAATGGAGCAAGCCATGCGTTGAGTCTCACTCCATTTTGCCACTAACAGTTATGTGGACTCACCTTTACGTGTCTGCATTTCCTCATCTCTAATACTGGGATAACAGCATTGCCCTTTCATCGTCCCTGGGAAGATTACTTCTGATAATAAATGTGAAGATGGAGTATATAATAGACATTATATTAATCTTGCAGGCTTCCCAGGTGGCTCAGTGGTAAAGAATCCACCTGCTAAGCAGGAGATGCGCGTTTCATCTCTGGGTCAGGAAGATCCTGAAGAAGGAAATGGAAACCCACTCTAGCGTTCTTGCCTGGGAAATCCCATGGACAGAGAACGCTGGTGGCTACAGTCCATGGGGTCCCAAAAGAGTCGGACATGACTTAGCCACTAAACAACGATTGACCTTGTCTCTAACGGTAGACCTTCTATCCATGGTTTCTCAACTCCTGAACTCTGTTTTCCTGCCCCTCCACTCTCTTAACATAGGAATTCCTGGGCCATTTTCTTCAAGGAAAATTTTTTTCTACTTGAAACATTCATTTCCCTTATTCGTATTTACCTTGTTTTCCATAAGGATATTAGATTAATTGTTTTCTGAATTTATAAAGAGTTTGCATGTGCTGCAATTTGCATAGTATGTGCTAATTTGGCTCCTTTTCAATGGAAATAAACACCAGAGACTTGCCAGAGCTATAAGGACTGTTAGAGAGATAAGAGAGGAAATGAATGAATACATCCAAAGTATCTTTCAAAACAGTTTCCCACAGAGCAGATTTTTCTCAAGCCATCTTTTTTACTCTTTGGGGATAGATAACAGTTAGGAGGTGTTGTCCCAGAGCATTTTCTCTGTTGCCATTTCCAGTAGAAGTAACCTCAAGCCTGAATAAAACTTGCATAATTTAATTCTTAGGAATAATTGAAGAAATTTAGGGCCTTCATAGCAGAAAATAGTAGAAGAGAGGATGGTTGGAATATTTATGAACTAACCTCCCTCTTAATTGATGAGTTAGGACTAGCAAGTGGGTTCAGTTTCAATTATTTAAACACAAAGAATGAGAACCTGCATTAGGATATTTGGCCAAATGTGTCAGTACTGGCTTATGAGTGGCAGTGTGACACATGCTCTGATATTGAAAATTATACTGCTAATAAAATAATGAAAACTGTTTGTTCCATGCATCTAACATTTCAGGTACTGCATTTAATACTTTCTATGGGATTGTTTTCATTTAAACGTTGCTGAACTTAAAAAGAGAGGCATGATAATTATCTTTATTTTATGGATGAGGATACTGGGGCTTTGAGAAATTAAAGCTACTCAAGTCTGGCTAGTTAGAGGATCAGCATGATTCTCAACTCTGGTTCCACATTAATCTTGGAGATCAGTTCTGTTCAGTTCAGTCGCTCAGTCATGTCCGACTCTTTGCGACCCCATGAACTGCAGCATGCCAGACCTCCCTGTCCATCACCAACTCCCGGAGTTTACTCAAACTCATGTTGATTGAGTCGGTGATGCCATCCGACCATCTCATCCTCTGTCAACCCTTTTTCATCCAGCCTTCAATCTTTCCCAGAATTAGGGTCTTTTCCAATGACTCAGCTCTTCGCATCAGGTGGCCAAAGTATTGGATGTCTTTGGTTTACAATCCTCAGGCCAGGTGGTCCACGGCTTAGGGGGAGGTCTATTAACTTATCTTGCCCTGGGGAACAATCTGAGTTTGTACATTAATGATGGTATCTATAATAGTAATTTTAGTACATTAAAGATATCGTCAACAACAGAAATTTTAATAATCTGATTCTGGTTGATTGGTGTTCAGTTAGCTCAAGATTGAGGTCAGAGGGGACAAGAAAGGGAATAAAGTTTTGGATAAAGAGGTTCATCATAAATTCAGTAAGGGAACTCAGTTTTAGGGTGATTGGGTTTCAGAACTAACTGATTTTCTTGGTTTTATCTTGAGCTATAATAACCTGGTCCTTCAGTTTCTGGAAAAGGTTGTGGAAAAGAAAAAAAAAAGATAGGGCTTTTATCACACATTAACTGGATATATTCGTAATAATCCCATGCAAATATTAAGACATTTCTCTCCTCCCTGAAGTGACAGAATGATAAGGAAGGAACACAGAGAGAGAGTGGGAGAGAAAGACTCCTAATTGTCCTTCTCTGTGCCTATGTCTCCATGTCCCTGTCCATCCCCTCTCTCACTTATTCCTGGATTAAGATCCTGCTCTTGTACATTCAGGGCCAGTGGGAAATCAGTGAGAAGTGGCCCTGGATGTGAGCATGTTTGCACAGCTAAAGAAAACGGAATTCTCAGAAGAGTGCATCAGGTCCCAGAATGCACTATCCCTACTGCAGACACAGTGGTATGCTGTGATGAATAGTGAGAAGGATTGCTGGGACTTCAGTACTGAGGTATGCAAATACTTAATCAGTGATTAGAGATTATGATACAGATGAGAGATCAGTCTATTGTTAGTACTTAAACACTGAGCAAGAGAGAAAGAGGAGTTCTGACAAGTAATTCAGTCATAACTGATACAGTCCTCCCCTAATCCTATCTCAGCTGAGCCCTCCTGGAGTTCTACTCATTTTTTAAATCCAAAAATTTAAAAAATGAGCTTAGTTACATTTAATATTCTTCCTTTTTAATGACAACTTTTTCTGAGACAAGTCCTTGATTTCTTTATTATCATTATTATTAAATGCTTTAAAAATGCCATGACAAATAATTTGGGGGCAGAGGGCTGGTTTGTTTGTCTAAGTTGGGATTACATTTATGCACTTTATGTTGTTGTTTATATTGTTCAAGTGAAAATCATCCAATGTGTGTAGCCCAGTAGAGAAACATTGAGAACTGCTGCCTTATAAGAATCTATATAATGATGTCTTTGATACACCCAATTGGCCTCCTTGGGTCCTGCCCTGATGGTCACCAGCTCTTGTCATCCTCCTGCCACAGAAAATTTCTGTTGAGGTGTCCCCTGACCCCAACTGGTCTCCTGCCATGAACAATCAGACCAGCCATAAGCATGGCACAACTTAGCCATGCTGGATTCAGGAGCCTGGGTTCTATTGCTCTGATAACCTGATCTATGATTTGACATCTGTTCTCTAATCTTTCCCTGGAACCCACAGCCCAGGATGCCCAGACACAATCACAGAAGACTGCTTATATCTCCTGGTCCTCTGAGCATGGGTACTTGAAAAGAAGAGAATTCACTATTTCAATTCTTTTGGCTTCTCTTCTGTCCCTTATTTCCCAACATTAATCTGTATCAAAACCCAGTGCTGTGTGCTCAAATGCTCAGTCATATTCGACTCTTTGCAACCCCATGGACTGTAGCCCACCAGGCTCCTCTATCCATGGGCTTTTCCAGGCAAAAATATTGGAGTGGAGTGCCATTTCCTCTTCCAGGGGATCTTCCCAACCCAGGGATAGAACCAGCGTCTTTCACATCTCCTGCATTGGCAGGAAGATTCTTTACCACTAGTGTCGCCTGGGAAGCCCATTAAATCCCAGACTTACACCCCAAAGGGCTAACTCGCTGGGGCCACAGATTCCTTATTTTGCCTGCTTTAAGCCCCTAGTCTGTGTAATGTGGTGCTGCTGCTAAGTTGCTTCAGTCGTGTCCGACTCTGTGCGACCCCAGAGACGGAAGCCCACCAGGCTCCCTGGGATTCTCCAGGCAACAACACTGGAGTGGGTTGCCATTTCCTTCTCCAATGCATGAAAGTGTAAAGTGAAAGTGAAGTTGCTCAGTCATGTCCGACTCCTAGCGACCCCATGGACTGCAGCCCACCAGGGCCCTCCGCCCATGGGATTTTCCAGGCAAGAGTACTGGAGTGGGGCGCCATTGCCTTCTCCTAATGTGATGCTACTGAGTAGTAAAGTAATAAATACATGAAAAATGTTGATGCAAATCATTTAAAAAATAAAGTGAATTCCAAACAATGACATGGAGGCATATTCTAATTCTGACATTATGAGAAACTTTTCTAAAACTTTACTTTTGACTGCTTCCAATATATTGGTCTCAAGTGTATCTGTTCTTGCTTAACATGAACATGTTTGCTTTGCTCCCAGCCACTGTAATCATGAGGGTGAGGCTGGCAGCTCCCTAGGCTACATCCACAGTACAGCCCGCCCAGGGCTTGAAGAAAACTGTCCTACAATTTCTCCCCACAGAGTGAAGGCCATGCACTCACAAGCCAACTCTGGGCCTCAGGTACACCTAAGTAGAACCCCATACAGAGGTCTCACATCCAGAAGATGGCTGGATAAAATTTTCCACTTGATTCTCAAAACCGACCATTGTTGTCTTGGGTTTGGTGGTCCAGCATGTGAGACTGTAATCAGAACACCGGGCTTCCCACAATGTTCTAAGGAGCTCCTACTCTGTTTCTAAATTCCTGATTTTTATTCTTTTCATTTCTAATCACTGGTACGGTTGACCTCAGAAAACACTAGTTTCCTCAGTATATGAAAGATATTTCCCAGTTCAGAAGAAATGATTTTTTATGTAAGTAAAATATTATTTGATTACATAATGGAACATTTGTGCTTTGACTTGTTCTGTTAAATTTTTCATCCTTTATAAAAAGTATTAAAAGTCTCTCATTAACCAGTCCCTTACCTCCATCTTTCTCAAAACAGATTCTTCTATTTTCCGAGTTGTTTATGTAAATATTTACAAAGATACACAAATTTTCTTCTGACAAGAAGCTTTATGCAAAGGGCATGAACTGGACAGGGAGTGCAAGCCTTCTCCTAACATGTCAGAACTCACAGTTGGATGGGGAGAAAGATGGGACAGATAAATAGCAGTGTGGTACAGAACAGAATGTGCAAGTACTGTTAGGGGGTCTTAAAAATCAAGAAGAAAAAGTGCTCTATGTCTGATGTCCCTGAAGAAGGCAGCACACATAAGAGGGAGCACCAGGCAACAGTGAGAGGAAGTAGGGAGACTTCAGAGGAAACCCCACTGACATCTATAACTTGTAGAATTTTGCAGAGGCTTTCAGGCCAGTCTTTCAATCCTCTGCTTCTGCTGCTGCTAAGTTGCTTCAGTCGTGTCCGGCTCTGTGCGACCCCATAGACGGCAGCCCAACTGGCTCCTCTGTCCCTGGGATTCTCCAGGCAAGAACACTGGAGTGGGTTGCCATTTCCTTCAATGCTTGAAAGTGAAAAGTGAAAGTGAAGTCGCTCAGTCATGTCCGACTCTTAGCGACCCCATGGACTGTAGCCTACCAGGGTCCTCCGTCCATGGGATTTTCCAGGCAAGAGTACTGGAGTGGGTTGCCATTGCCTTCTCTGTCCAATCCTCTAGCCACCACTATTTCTAAGCCAAGAATCCCCGCAAATATCCCTAAGAGATGCTGGTCTGCTTGCACTCCTCCCTGTTGGGCATTCACTTCCTGCTCAGGCAGCCTATGTATCTTTTCCTCCCGCCCTGCCTCCCACAGATGCGCAGCCACCCTCTGCAGCAGCAGTCAGTCTCGGCCTTTCACCGGATGATAGCACTTCGAGTATCTGAGGACATATCATGTCTTCCATAAATCTTCTCTTCTCCTGTTTCAACAGCTCCCCATGTGAGAATACTTTCGTGTCTTCACCATCTCAGCTGTGCTCTGAACTGGATCCAGTTTTTCTGAGTAACTGTTCATAAGTGAAATCTATAATTAAACCCTGTCCCAGAGTTAGACTCTACGATGGGCTCAGCACACATGTTGGTGATGACCTTCCTTTTTCCGGATACCATGCAAACCTAAGACTTAACATCAACTATATTGGAAGACATCCAGAATTGTAGATTTCTACTGAACTTGCAACCAAACAAACCCTAACCCTGGTGGATAGAGAATGGCTCCCAGTCAATATGATAATCCATACTGGACCCTCATTCCACCTTCTGATACATCAGTGATTTCTGCTTTTCATCCTGGCGTAGTCAGGCTGATCTCCTTGCTCTTTGGCCAGGGTTATTAGATCAGCATACCTTTGCTATCCATGCCCCAGTCCATATTAAAAGTATTGACCAGAACAAAAATGAGCACACAGTACACCAATAAACCAGTTTTCTTTAAAGTTTTATTTCCATAAGACAAATTGTCAGGTTGACAACAAAAAAATTATTTTGAACATGTCCTTTTTATGAATTATGACCCTTATGATAGATGGTGTTCATATAATCTTTCAGAACAGTTTATTTTGATCTGCACTTTCATTCAGCTACTGTTTAAATTTTTATTGCAAGAAAATAAAGAAGATAGGGATCTGGAAACTGGGGTATTTTCTAAATGAATATTTATTACGGTTATCTCTGGCTGTCTTTTATTTGGAGCTCTCTTATTATGGTATTTTCTACAATAACCTTTCATATAAAAGAAACATAAACTCTTAATGGATTTTTGCATTTTATTCCATAATGAGGCAAGAGAATGTTTTAAAATTTCATTGAAAATGTGATTATTTCCTTTCATAAGGAGGGAGAGAATAAAATTGTTTTACCAAACTAAAATTTTCCATAAACTCAGGTATGAGATATTAATTTTTCATTGTAGATGAAGAGCTGGCTTCCTAGACTATTCCAGTGCTCTAAGGAAAGAGACAAGGTTGTTGGCCACACACTCTCCAGAGGGATCTCAGGTTGCCACCTGCTCAAGAACCATTTGAAAGGAAGTGATGGCAATTTGCTGAGAACAGCCCTGCATCCTTCTCTTAAGTACATCAGTCTCCTTACAGCTTTGTAATCATCTCTCTCTGAAGTTGAGAGATGAAGGGCAAACATGAGGAAGCAGGAAGAACAGGGGCCAGATCCGTGGCTCATGTTACGTTGCCCTGTTCTCTAGGTTGGACCCGTTCCTGTCCATCCCAGGACTTCTTGAGTAGCCCCAAGGCTTACATTCCAGGAAAGAGCTTCTGAAGGGGCTTCTTTCTCTCCTTTTCCATCCACTTCAGGGAAGATTGAAGCCCTCTTGTCATCTTTCTCTAGAACTGTCTCTAGACTCTTAGGAAAGAATCTTACCATGTATTCCTTCCTGGTTTGATGGTTTCAGGAAGAGAGAAGCTAGTCACTGTATGTATTCAACTTTCCAGGTCACAAAATCCTGCTCTTTTCTGTATCATTAATTTTTGACAATGTTCTCTGTCCTCCAAGTAAGCCTCCTAAAGGGTGTAATTCTTGGGAAAATGGTAAAAGTGACTGATAGAAATCCCACCATGGAAAACACATTCATCAGGAGATGTTTCTACCTCTGAGAATGGTGCTAACCTACCTGTACTGGAATCCTGACTTGGTATCAACACTCTCAGAGCAAGAAAGCTCACAAATGATGGAACCAGCGCCCAGGACGTGGTCCTCTCACAATGAAGTGCTAGGTTCTCTACAGTGTGTGCTGAACTGGCCTGCCTAGGATTTTTAGAGAGTTGAGATCTATAAATGAAGAGAGACAGGGAGGAGTCTGCCATCCTGATAAGTTTGTCCTTCTGTACTCTCTGAGATGACTTCATAATTTGCACCCAAAAGTGGCAACCACTTTTCCTAATCGGTCTCTAAGTTTACACAAAGTATAAGTTTTTAAAAATCTCTCTCATTATTTGTAATAGTTCTCCATAGTGTGGCTGTACCATAGATTATTCAGACACTTTCTCTTTATAGAGACTTAGATTATTAACAAGATTTTTGCAATCACAAAGCTGCACAGAATAAATTTATGCATATGTATTTTCATGCTGCTTGAGGTGTAAACTCTTAGAAGTAAGAAGCCTAACACAATATAAATGCACGCATAATTTTGCTAGTAATTGCCTTCCTTGAGGGCTGTAACAGTTTACATTCACATCATCAGTACAGGACAGTGCATGCTTCCCCACAGCCTGACCAATAGAATTTGTTGCCAAGGTTTTTAGTATTTGCCACACTGTGTGGTGAGAAATGGTATCTCAGTGTACATTTCTTTTATTATGTGTGAGAAAAAAGTTAAACATTGTTTCATATGTTTAAGTCATTTTTATATCTTTTATTTGTGAATTTTCTGTTCAGGTCATTTATCCATTTTTCTATCAGAATTTTGAGTTCTTTGTACATTAGAGATATTAAATCTTTACTTACAGTATTTGTCCTAGTATTTTCTACAACCTTGCAATTTATCTTTTGGCTTTGCTCTTTTTCTCCTTCATATATATATATACACACACACACACACACACACACACACACACACACACACACCTGCCATGCAGAGGCTTTTAAAAATTTATTAAAACTTTAAAAGAACTTCGGAATTCTTTTTCTTTTGTGTCTTAGACTGCCTGTTCCTACATCCAGGTTATAGGAGATTTTAGTCATGAACACTGTGTGTTATGGACTGAATATTTGTTCCCTTCCAAATTCATATGTTGAAGCCTGACTTCTTGTATGACCTCTAAAGAAGTAATTAAGGTTAGATGAGGTCATAAGGGTAGCCCTGATCCTGTAGGATTACTATCCTTATAAGAAGGGACACCAGAGAGACTGCTCTCTTTCTGCCATGTGATGACACAGAAGACAGTCATCTTTAAGCTAGAAATAGAGCTTTCATCAGAAATTGAATTAGCTGGAACCTTGATCTTGGACTTCCTAACCTCCAGACTGTGAGAAAATAAATTTCTGTTGTTAAAGTCACCTGGTCTATGGTATTTTGTTATGGTAGCCTGAGCAAGTGAATACAAACATGGCAAATGTCTCCATTTATTTTAATCTTTCTTAGTTTCACTTAGTAATGTTTTGTAGTTTTGAAACTAGAGGTCGCACATATCTTTGTCAGATTTATTCTTGACTAGTTGGTGTTTTGTGATGCTATTCTACATAGACTCTTAAAATTTTTTTTCCCCGTTTATCACTGGCATATAGCAATACAATCATTGTTTGCATATGGACTTTGATTTCAGCAAACTTGATACATTCATGAAATCTAAATCTAAATCTAAATCTAAAACAAAATTGCCTTGTCTTTTGGACTTTCTTTGTATACAATCATGCTACCTGTAAATAATGATAGTTTTATATTTTTCATCTTGCCTTACATATATTTCTTTTTTCTTGTCTTACTGTTCTGAATAGAGACGCCTATAAAACACTGAATAAAAAAGTCATAAACATCTTTACAAAATTAACTCAAAATGAAACACAAACCTAAATGTAAAATGAAAATCTATAAAAATTGTAGAAGATAGATATAGAAGAAGACCTAGATGACTTTGAGTACAGCATGTCTTAGATATAACCAGAGACATAACACATAAAAGATATCATTGATAACCCAGACTTCATTAAAATTAAGAACTTCCATTCTGCAGAAGACAATGTCAAAAGAATTAGAAGACAAGTTACAGACTAGGAGAAAATATTTGCAAAAGACACATCTGATCAAGAACTGTTATACAAAGGATTCTTAAAACTCAGTGGTAAGGAAACAAACAACCCACATAAAATAAGGCTGAAACCTTACCTGACACTTCATCGAAGAAGATACATAGATGGCAAATAAGCATACAAAAAGGTTCCATATCATATGTCACTGCTGCTGCTGCTGCTAAGTCGCTTCAGTCATGTCCGACTCTATGTGACCCCATAGATGGCAGCCCACCAGGCTCCCCCGTCCCTGGGATTCTCCAGGCAAAAACACTGGAGTGGGTTGCCATTTCCTCCTCCAATGCATGAAAGCGAAAAGTGAAAGTGAAGTCGCTCAGTCATGTCTGACTCTTAGCGACCCCATGGACTGCATCCTACCAGGCTCCTCCATCCCTGGGATTTTCCAGGCAAGAGTACTGGAGTGGGGTGCCATTGCCTTCTCCGTATCATATGTCACTAGGGAACTACAAATTAAAACAACAATGAGATACTACACACACATGCACACATACGTATATTAGAATAGCCCAAATCCCAAACATTGACAATACCTAATGCTGGTAAGCATCTGGGGCAACAGAAACACTCATAGAAAAAAATACAGAAGGTTATTTTTCTGACATCAGGTCAGAGGAATACTCCTAAAGGAGACTCAAAGATGTATAATCCACAATATAAAATATTAAGATTGGATTACAATCAAATATATTAAGATTGGATTTCTGTTAAATTAAAACCATCATGGACAAAGTTAATAGACACAAAATGTGCTAAACAAAGATATTTGCCAAATCTAAGACTGGCAAGATATTAAAATCTAGAATAGTTAGGGAATTTCTTGTAAAACATTAGGAAAAAGTCAGGACACTGAAAAGAAAAAGTGGACAAACAACAATGTATATGTGAATCTCAGATGTGAGAAATCAAATGGCCATTAAGTGTATGAAATGATAGTCAAATTTATTAGTTAATTGGGTGCATGTGAAATGAAACAACTGTGAACGGCTACTTTATTCCCATTACATTGACCAAAGTTAATAACAAGAATTGGTGAGAATGAGAGGGTTAACTTCATGGACCACTGGTGAGAATAAAATAGATACAAGCAATATGAAAAGCAATTCAAAAGTACTTTACAAAAGTAAGTCTCTCTTCCCTGCCTCCTACGTGCCAGCTAAATTTGTACATAGATTCATAAGGAAAAGTGCCTGGGGATATTCATTGCAGCGTTGTTTGTGATGAAAAGGTTCTAAGGGCAATGAAATGTCATTCCTAAAAGACTGGATTATTGTAATGTGATGTGTGGTTACTAGGGAAGGAGGAAATGGGGGAGAGATGAGGATTGAAGATCAAAAGGAACCAAACAAATAGGAAAAGGGAAAACAAGAGGCCTCTGTTCCTTCCCTGTGTGGATAATATGTTAATGTTCCATGAATTGGGAAGTGTGATGAATTCAATGCTCTGTACCTGAAGGTCCAAAGCAAAACAAATGATCCACTCCAAAATACATACTAGTGTTACACTTTTTCAAGAAAGTTTCTTAAAATAAGATGGTTAGGCCAAAGGTATATGCATTTTTAATTTTAATATATATTATCAGACTCCCTTTTTTGCTGTTTCAGAAGATTTTCTTACATAGTCTCATCCATTTATACTGTAGGTTGAATTTAAAGTGAATCAAGTTCTAGGAGAAACCTACAGGGATTTTTATTATACAATCACATTCTAATTAAGAATTGCAATTTAGAGTTACATTAAACTGCATAGCTTAATTTACCTATTTTCAATAGGGTAATTGACCTATTTTCAACCTGAGGAAATATAAGCATAAAATAAGAGGAAATCATAACTGAAAACACTCAAGTGCTATCAGTGATTTTTTTCTTGGGCAATGGGGCTAAGTATGGTTTTTCCTTCTGTGTACTTTTTGGATTTTCCAAATGTTGTCTAATATGTGTGCTCTTCTTTTATACTGAAAGCATTTATTTAAAAAGCAATTCATCCAGTAATAGAGCCAGGAGGGATGGCTATTTCCTAAACTACTTTTCTTTCTTTCTTTCTTTCTTTCTTTTTTTCTTTTAATGAGAAGGGAGATTCAAGACCTGCATTTTAAATGTCCAAAGTTATTTATCAAAGTTAGTTGCAATGATTAGAGGAGAAAAATAGATACTCTAATTTTAGGTAAGTAAAACCACTTTCCTTATTTATGAAGCAGTGTTCCAAAACCAAGAAGGTCTCATTATGAGGCATGGTCCTTGAGGATACTTAAGGTTCTCCTAATGAAGTATGGCACAAAAGTGGAGATTTTTTTTTTGTCCTAATGTATTTAATGCTCAGAAATTTGCAGAAGGCAGGAGGAGTAGATCCTTACTAGGCAACATCAGCACATCTTGACTTATACTATATGTCTGCTTTCTCCATCAGTGGGGCTATACTTATTTTCTCCAGAGTCAACTAAAGAAAAACACATTAACTACTATAATTACATACCTTCTTCCAAACAGAAACTAGGGTTGACTTGCTTGAGATAACATTTGCATATTAGCAATGACATTGACCCTACCTTGGTCTTCTGCTGAAGATACAGTAGCATCCTTTCTGGACCTATCTGCATTACAAAGGCCCATGTTAGCAGATGATCATAGATGGAGGTCCCATCACCAAGGAGATGTCCTTTACATGCTTCAGTTCAGTCATTTGTTTTCTTGATGTCTTATTATGCTTTACTCTTATGATTTTGGGGCTCTGAGAGAAGCGTGGCAGAGAGAGACAGTTCTCTTTAATGTTTGCAAAGAAAATATACAGACGTTGTAGGTTTTAGGACTCTGATTGAGTTACTTTAGGTTTAAGTCCCCATGAAAGGGATCACCCCCACATAATAGCCATTGCAACCTCATGTTTACAGCACTGAGTGCAGCTTCTGCTCAAACAGATTCTCTAAAGCTGGAGGAAGTCTGTTGGAAAGGGACTCTGCTGTAGCCCCAAATCTACTCGTTTGCCATTCTGCTAATGCAGAGAGTGCAATGAAAATGCAACGTTGTCTGTAAGACTCACTTTGGTTTATCCCTCCAAATTTTTAGGAGGCATCCACTTGCTAAAGATTAATACTCTGCATGAAGAGGATTAAATACTTACACAATTCCAGCAGTCAAGAGGAGATTAAGAAAATCATTCTACCTTTTCATTGTTGGCTCCCAGTTGTCCCTGGTACATTGCTTAAGGTTGTTGATTTACTTTTCAGTTTCTACAGTGTCAAGAAATGTTTTTAAATGACACTTCACTTTTAATACTGCAGCAGAGTGTAATAAGTAAGAACAAGAACTTTGGAGTCAGTTACCTGGGTTTGAATTCCAACCTTATTACTTATTAGCTGTGTGATCTTGAGAAAATTACTTAACCTCTACATGTCTCTGTTTTCTTCTCTATAAAATGGGAAAATTTTTTGCCTCATAGAGTTGAACATTAAATAAGTTCATGTTCATAGAGCTTTAAAAAATATTCCCTACAAATAGGAGGGCTTTCCAGGTGGTGCTAGCGGTAAAGAATCCTTCTGCCAATGCAAGAGATGCAATAGACCTGGGTTCAGTCTCTGGGTTGTGAAGATCCCTGAGGAAGGGAATAGCTACCCACTACAGTATTCTTGTCTGGAAAATTCCACAGACAGAGGAGCCTGGTGGGCTACAGTCCATGGGGTTGCAACGAGTTGGATATGACTGAGGAACTGAACACACACACATACATATATAGTAAGGGGTATATGTGTTCATTAAATAAAATACATTTAAACATGAAATATTAACAATAGCACTTAATTTATAATCCCCAGCTATTACATTTAGCAAGAAAGTGAATGCAAATCTTTCATGACATTTAACAGATGAGGAAAGTGAAGCTTCTAAAAATTAAGGATTTCCTAGATTCAGGAGAGAAATGTAATCCAACAGAGTCTGGATTCCCACTTGTGGTCTCACGGCTTGACCTCTGTGTCATAAACTCAGCGGGAAGAAAAACGTCAGACCTGCTGGGTGACACTGACTCTGAGGTACACAGGATGGACACCCCAGGACAGGAACCAAGGGATGCACAAGTGGAAAATTTTAGACTTTCAAACCAATTTGCTTGTCATTTTTCAGATATGCTAAACTTTCTTGCTTATATTTACCCTCCCAGCTGAGAGAAAGCACGGTTTTGATGTGAACAAAACTAACATTGATTCAGCCTCTTGGTTCTTTCCATTTGCCAAGTGATGGAGAGGTGTCTTGGGATTTTGTGTGTGTACTTAAATGCTTTTTTAAAAAACATGGCACTTAAACAAGCATTTAGCAATTGCCATGTTACTTTTCAGATCCACCTATACACATGCACACACACACACACACACACACACGGACATATTTATTTCATACATGAATTTTAAAAATATATAAACTTTTAAGTTTTTTCAAATGTCTGCCATTTTCCATGGACTTCTGACAATTTCTGCTCTCCCACTGTGTAGAATTTTGGCAAAGTTATTATTCTCCACACTGAGTTTATTCTGCTTAGCTGAAGCAGTCTCAGTTCAGTTCAGTTCAGTCACTCAGTCGTGTCCGACTCTTTGCAACGCTATGAACCGCAGCACGCCAGTCTTCCCTGTCGATCACCAGCTCCCAGAGTTTATCTAAACTCAATGTCCATTGAGACAGTGATGCCATCCAACCATCTCATCCTCTGTCATCCCCTTCTCCTCCTGCCCTCAATCTTTCCCAGCATCAGGGTCTTTTCAAATGAGTCAGCTCTTCACATCAGGTGGCCAAAATATTGAAGTTTCAGCTTCAACATCAGTCCTTTCAATGAACACCCACAACTGATTTCCTTTAAGATGGACTGGTTGGATCTCCTTGCAGTCCAAGGGACTCTCAAGAGTCTTCTCCAACACTATATTTCAAAAGCATCAATTCTTCAGTGCTCAGCTTTCTTTATAGTCCAACTTTCACATCCATACAAGACTACTGGAAAAACCATAGCCTTGACTAGATGGACTTTTGTGGGCAAAGTAATGTCTCTGATTTTGAATATGCTGTTTAGGTTGGTCATAACTTTCCTTCCAAGGAGTAAGTGTCTTTTAATTTCATGGCTACAATCACCATCTGCAGTGATTTTGGACACCAAAAAAATAAAGTCAGCCACTGTTTCCACTGTTTCCCCATCTATTTGCCATGAAGTGATGGGACTGGATGCCATGATCTTAGTTTTCTGAATGTTGAGTTTTAAGCCAACTTTTTCACTCTCCTCTTTCACTTTCATGAAGAGGTTCTTTAGTTCTTCTTCACTTTCTCCCATAAGGGTGGTGTCATCTGCATATCTGAAGTTATTGACATTTCTCCTGGCAGTCTTGATTCCAGCCTGTGCTTCTTCCAGCCCAGTGTTTCTCATGATGTACTCTGAATATAAGTTAAATAAGCAGGGTGACAAAATACAGCCTTGATGTACTCCTTTCTCAATTTGGAACCAGTCTGTTGTTCCATGTCCAGTTCTAACATGTCCAGTTGCTTCCTGACCTGCATACAGGTTTTTCAAGAGGCAGGTCAGGTGCTCTGGTATTCCCATCTCTTGAAGAATTTTCCACAGTTTATTGTGATCCACACAGTCAAAGGCTTTGGCATAGTCAATAAAGCAGAAATAGATGTTTTTCTGGAACTCTCTTGCTTTTTTGATGATCCAGAGGATGTTGGCAGTTTGATCTCTGGTTCCTTTGCTTTTTCTAAAACCAGCTTCAACATCTGGAAGTTCACAGTTCATGTATTGCTGAAGCCTGGCTTGGAGAATTTTGAACATTACTTTACTAGTGTGTGAGATGAGTGCAATTGTGCGGTAGTTTGAGCATTCTTTGGCATTGCCTTTCTTTGGGATTGAAATGAAAACTGACCTTTTCCAGTCCTGTGGCCACTGCTGAGTTTTCCAAATTTGCTGACATATTGAGGGCAGCACTTTCACAGCATCATCTTTTAGGATTTGAAATAGCTCAACTGGAATTCTGTTATCTCCACTAGCTTTGTTCATAGTGATGCTTCCTAAGGGCCACTTGACTTCGCATTCCAGGATGTCTGGCTCTAGGTGAGTGATCACACCATCATGATTATCTGGGTCGTGGAGATCTTTTTTGTACAGTTCTTCTGTGTATTCTTGCCACCTCTTCTTAATATCTTCTGTTTCTGTTAGGTCCATACCATTTTTGTCCTTTATTGATCTCATCTTTGCATGAAATGTTCCCTTGGTATCTCTAATTTTCCTGAACAGATCTCTAGTCTTTCCCATTCTATTGTTTTCCTCTATTTCTTTGCACTGATTGCTGAGGAAGGCTTTCTTATCTCCCTTTGTTATTCTTTGGAACTCTGCATTCAAAAGGGTATATCTTTCCTTTTCTCCTTTGCTTTTTGCTTCTCTTCTTTTCACAGCTATTTGTAAGGCCTCCTCAGACAGCCATTTTGCTTTTTTGCATTTCTTTTTCTTGGGGATGGTCTTGATTCCTGTCTCCTATACAATGTCACAAACCTCCGTCCATAGTTCATCAGGTGCTCTGTCTAGCAGATTTAGTCCCTTAAAATCTATTTCTCACTTTCACTGTATAATCATAAAGGATTTGATTTAGGTCATACAAGAACGGTCAAGTGGTTTTCCCTACTTTCTTCAATTTAAGTTTGAATTTAGCAATAAGGTGTTCTTGATCTGAGCCACAGTCAGCTCCTGGTCTTGTTTTTGCTGACTGTATAGGGCTTCTCCATTTTGGCTGCAAAGAATATAATCAATCTGATTTCAGTGTTGACCATCTGGTGATGTCCATGTGTAGAGTCTTCTCTTGTGTTGTTGGAAGAGGGTGTTTGCTATGACTAATGCATTCTCTTGCAAAACTCTATTAGCCTTTGCCCTGCTTCATTCTTACTTCAAGGCTAAATTTGCTTGTTACCCCAGGTGTTTCTTGACTTCCTACTTTTGCATTCCAGTCCCCTATAATGAAAAGGACATCTATTTTGAGTGTTAGTTCTAAAAGGTCTTGTAGGTCTTCATAGAACCATTCAACTTCAGCTTCTTCAGCATTACTGGTACTAACTTTAACTCTGTATATAGTTTCTTTCAAAAGAAATTGACACTGTGATTCATCAGTGACCAGACATAACACTCTGTCAGGCAATGTTGTAAAGTCCAATTTCTAGAAATTTCTGGTTGGTGTTAAACAGGATGGCTAATTTTTTCCTGCCTGCAGCCCTATGAACATGGTAAGTGCAGTGGTTTACAAACTGTGCTGATGGACTCCGGGAGGCAGCAGTGGTGATCAGTGAGTGCACATTTGAGTGGCTGACAGTGGTGACTGATGCATCTCTTTGACTGTTTTGTGACTTTGCCTTACCACGCGATTAAAAGTTCTTATTATCACCTTCCCCAGAGGTCTTATGGCCATGCCTCAGGGCAGGATGTGGAGAGGGTCCACCAGGTGGGTCTCCAGGTCCCACTCTTGCTTTGAATTTATCATCTTTTTGTATTGCTTTCCCCCTCTTATTTCATCTGCAGAAAGAGTCCAGTGGCTAAAAATATTTTGAATGAGTGGTGTGTGAGTAAAGAGTGGAGTGGTGAGTCAGAAGACCGGGATCGATCTTCTGTCAAAACATACAGTGACGCTGAGAAATTGCTTAACTCTCTGAGCTTGGTTTCTTCATTTTAAAAAGGAAGAAGTTTCACTAGGTGACCTTTAAAAAAATTTCCCCACTCTAACTTTGTGTGATTTGCCAGGGCTAATTACAAAACATTTAGGCCAGCAGCACAACCTTTATTAAAATAAAGATGTAAACAGCAATGTGAGAGGAGAAGGTTAGTGTGTGCAGAAGTCAGGAAGACAGAGAAAGCAAAGGAAGCACATTATAGGAAGCACAATAATTGATACCACAGGCTGATCTTACAGCTGAGGAAACAAGGCAATGTGCCCACATGATCCCAAAGCATCCATATGACCCCGTGAAGTATTAAGAGTTTTTGTCTCAATTTTCCATGTTGACTAGGATTTCAAGCAGATTAAGAGCCTGAGGCTGTAGGTTTGAAATGGAAGCCTGGAACTGAATAAAGGAGGAACTTTGGTAGGTGCTCATGTTTAGTCTTCAAGGGAAATCATGATAATTGCTTACCCTGATTTGCTACAGATATTCCTGTGGGTGAGACTGTTGAATTCCTGGAATTTTTGTCTTTAGATAATTGGGCTGGCCTGGGAGTCTCAAGTGCTTCCTTAATTAAGATCAGAGGAAATAAATAGTGAGATCTAATTGTACCAGAGTAGGATTATAAAAAAAAAAAAGCTGCTGACACCTGAGTTTTCATGTTTGTTTCATTTGAGGAAAAGCATACTTTTTCAGAATTTCCACTTTTCTGTCTCTGTATTTTTTCACTCACTAGGAGGAATGATTATAGATTGCCAGTGGCTCTGGTATGAGCTTTTATTTTTTCAAAAGCCAATTAATATCCAAATCACTGTGGTCCAACACTGTGGAAAGAATGCATACATCAATAGTTAAAGGAAAATGATTTAAGTTTAATCTGGCCAAATACGTCAGCATCCTCCCAGAAAAACTCCATAGAACTCTTCATGAGAGAACTCATCACAGCCAATGACAGATTGCTGTGAGTGTAAATCAGGAAGTCAGGTTAACCGATCTGTGTACGAGAAGAGACAGCACTTTGGAAATTCCATAATTTAGTCCTTTCCTTTGATAGGAGCACTTTGTGGGAGGGGGGAAAAATAGGCATTTCCTATTCGTTGCACAGAACTCATTTACTTCACTTCCAGGCAGTGATTTTTCATTTTTATGACTATAAGGTATTAAGGTTCTTTTGTGGCTTATAGGCTGAGGAGGTGGTCCTCTGAGACCAGGAACCAGACTGGGGTAAACAAATGCCCAGTCGATTAATGGGCCCATCCCTGTTACTTACTGTCTGAAGTTTCTCAGGTGGGCAGTTGCCTCATAATTTTATTTTAGCAGAATGAGAGGTAAGGGACCTTGTTGCAAGCACATGGCTGCCTTCAATCATTTCATCAGAATAGTTTTCAATTTTCAGGGACTTACATGAGAAAAAGGAGGAAGATTGAACCTCTTAAATTCCTTGAAGGCCATGCACATTTTATAGACACCATATTGTGCAAGCAGAAGAGCTGTCAAGTGAGCGGTTTTTAAAAAAATTGCTTTGCCCAATGTTTTATTCAGTCTTTTGTGTTGATCAGTTTTCTCTTTGCTTTTGAGGAGAGGTGAGAGTAGAGGCGTGGAAGGAGCTGTCAGTTAGGGGTCAAGAAACCTAGGTTTGAACATCTGTCTGAGCCCATGAGTCCTGATCTCCAGCATGAGAGAAAGTATATATTCCCTTACTTCATCTGTGTGTGCCAAATCGCTTCAGTTGTGTCCAGCTCTTTGCAACCCTGTGGACTGTAGCCCTCCAGGCTCCTCTGTCCATGGGATTCTCCAGGCAAGAATACTGGAAATAGTTGCCATGCCCTCCTCCAGGGGATCTTCCTGACTCAGGGATCAAACCCAAGTCTCTTATGTCTCCTTCATTGGCAGGCAGGCTCTTTACCACTAGCGCCACCTGGGAAGCCGAGTCTCACACAAAGGTAGTGGAAACAAATTGTCGAAAGTTTGTAGTTATCACTTGTTTTTCTCAAGGAGAAACTCAAAGCTGTTTTCTATTAGACTTCACTACACCATTGAGAAAGGGTTATTGAGGGGAAGAGGTCAAGACCGAGGTCATTCTGTTGCTCAGTGAGAAAGTGTGGAATCTAGTCCCCTGATGGACAGCGGAGCTCTTTCTGCAGTTCCATCTGCAGAAAGTGAACTCTAGGAAAGCCACTCAGCTGTTTCCATCTTTTTGCAGATTTTGGGGTACTGGTTAGACCAGGCACAGGCAGTTCCAAAAAGAACTTGAGTGCAGGATTTTTCCCTAACTGCTGTATCTTTTTTATAGACAGTGTGTTTTGTTGCTGTCATTTTAAAAATCTGTGCTTTCTTAGAGGATCATTGTATTCTCAAATAGCAAGGGGATTAGGGGTTTCTAGACTATGTGCAATGCGGGAGACCTGGGTTCGATCCCTGGGTTGGGAAGATCCCCTGGAGGAGGGCATGGCAACCCACTCCAGTATTCTTGCCTGGAGAATCCCCTATGGACAGAGGAGCCTGGAGGGCTACAGTCCATGGGGTCTCAAAGAATCAGACACAATTGAGCAACTAAGTACAGCACAGACTACATGAATAAGAGTAAAAGACCAATCTCAACCATTTTCAAGAACAAAAATGAAGTTTCTTTGCAGTACAATAAATACCAGTCAACACAGAAATGACTGCCTCACACTAACAGTACTAGAACCAGAAAACATTTCCTCTTCAACCACATTAAGAAAGTTGAAGAGCTATACACACGTCAGAGAAAGGCTTCTGAGAACTGTTATGAGTAGAACATTGACCATGGGCTATATAGGCAGACATGATTTCTTTCTGCAGCTAACTTTGTCAGTGTCCTGCCTCCAGACCCTCACCCACTCCACTGTCACTGGAAGAAAGATCCTGAACTTCCTGGGGGTATTTGTCTATAGGAGCGGGTGCTGCACCCACCCATCCCCATTGCCCAGCAGGTCAGGAGTGCTGGCGGGAGTCCCAGGAACACTCTTCACCGAAGAGAAATGGGAACTGGTGTCATCCATGATAGAACCTAGGCGGTGGTGCATGGGCACACAGGGCATAATCTTCACATTTTTCTGAAAGCTTGAAAATTTTCAGAGTAACATATTGGTTGGGATGGTAAAACCAGAGACGGGAAAATATTTACCATACACTGTTCAGTAAAAGAGAAGTTTACAAAGCAGTGTACACTATAATCATATTTTTGTAAATGTAAAATGCATATGTATATTCATATATGCCAAATATATGCACACATATAGAGATAGATAGAGAGATAGGTATGTATACAGCACTTTCAATATCTTTACCTGTATTAAAATACTTCTGGAAGGAAAAACAGCAAAAAGATAGCAATTGTTTGCTGTGAGTAATAAGCAAACAAAAAATTTTTAAATTAATTTTTATTATATCTCCTGAACTTCTAAATATTACACAATGTTCAGTTTAGTTCAGTCACTCAGTCGTATCCGACTCTTTGTGACCCCCATGGACTGCAGCACACCAGGCCTCCCTGTCCATCACCAACTCCTGGAACTTGCTCAAACTCATGTCCATCAAGTCAGTGATGCTATCCAACCATCTCATCCTCTGTTATCCTCTTCTCCTCCTGCTTTCAATCTTTCTTAGCATCAGGGTCTTTTCCAATGAATGAGTTCTTCACATCAGGTGGCCCAAGTATTGGAGTTTCAGCTTCAGCATCACTCCTTCCAATGAATATTCAGGACTGATTTTCTTTAGGATGGACTGGTTGGATCTCCTTGCAGTCCAAGGGACTCACATAAGTCTTCTCTACACCTCAGTTTAAAAGCATCAATTCTTCTGCGCTCAGCTTTCATTATGGTCCAACTCTCACATCTATATACGACTACTGGGAAAACCATAGCTTGACTAGATGGACCTTTGTTGGCAAAGTAATGTCTCTGCTTTTTATTATGCTGTCTAGGTTTGTCACAGCTTTTCTTCCAAAGAGCAAGCGTCTTTTAATTTCATGGCTGCAGTCACCATCTGCAGTGATTTTGGAGCCCCCAAAATTAAAGTCTGTCACTGTTTCCACTGTTTCCCCATCTATTTGCCATGAAGTGATGGGACCAGATGCCATGATCTTAGTTTTCTGAATGTTGAGTTTTAAGCCAACTTTTTCACTCTCTTCTTTCACTTTCATCAAGAGGTTCTTTAGTTCCTCTTCACTTTCTCCCATAAGGGTGGTGTCATCTGCATATCTGAGGGCAACCCCATGGACTGTAGCCCACCAGGCTCCTCTGCCCATGGGGATTCTGCAGGCAAGAATATTGGCTTGGGTTGCCATGCCCTCCTCCAGGGGATCTTCCCAACCCAGGGATGGAAGCCAGGTCTCTCACTCTGCAGGCAGGTTCTTTATCAGCTGAGCCATCAGGGAAGCCCGAGAATATTGGAGTAGGTAGCCTGTCCCTTCTCCAGTGAATCTTCCCAACCCAGGAATTGAACTAGGGTCTCCTGCATTGCAGGAGGATTCTTTACCATCTGAGCTACCAGGGAAGCCCATTACACAGTGTATCCATCTATATAGGCAGGTTAAAAAACATATCACTTACAATTGTATTTTAAGGAGTCTTTAATAACTGGGGGAAATAAGAATATACTTAGCCATTGTTTTATGATATGATTACAGTTGAAAAACTACATACTTGATGATGAAGTTTGTAAGAGCTTTCCACTGGGCTTCCCTGGTGGCTCAGATGGTAAAGCGTCTGCCTACAATGTGGGTAGATCTGGGTTCAATCCCTGGGTTGGGAAGATCCCCTGGGAGAAGGAAATGGCAACCCACTCCAGTACTCTTGCCTGGAAAATTCCATGGACTGAGGAGCCTGGTAAACTACAGTCCATGGGGTTGCAAAGAGTTGGACATGACTGAGTGACTTCACTTTCCATTGGTGGTAGCTAAGGGGAAACAAATAAGAGTATATTAGAAATTAAATCACAAGGGTAATAATGCTCATCTCTGAGATGTGCTTTTATGGGGAATTTGTTTTCTTAAATTCTTAAAGCATTTTGTATATCCAGACTTTCTACAAGAACATTTGTTATTTTTATGAACACACAAAACACTTTATTTTAAAGGGAGAGGCCCAAGTTCTTAATCCATATCCAATGCTTTTTTATGTATGCTTGTCTCATAGGACTGTCATGAGTTTCAAATGTATGAGAAAACACTTTTATAAAGGTAAAAATGAGGAAATGATAGCATATATTAAGGTAGTTTTCTTACAGCTTTTCTAATTTAAGAGGTGATTTTAAGCATTAAGAATGTGAGACTCTTCATATGAATAAAATCTTCAGGCTCTACTGATCCACGTTTCATGAGACTCATTTTTCATTGAATAGTCAGAGCATAACAAGCTTCATATGTCATTCTCTCAGTTGAAGAGTGGTAAGCCTCCATAGCTAGGGAGAATTTTATTAATCCTGTGCCTGCCAGGGCTCTCTTTATTCTGCACTCAGAGCTCAGACCAACACTGCTCACTGGGACTATTACATTGTGTGGATGGGCTTGACATTGATGAAAATGAAAGTGTTAGTCATTTAGTTGTGTCTGACTCTCTGCAACCCCATGGACTGTAGCCCACTGGGCTCCTCTGTCCATGGAATTCTCCAGGCAAGAATATGGAGAAGGTTGCCATTCCCTTCTCCAGGAGATCTTCTCAACTCAGGGATTGAACCCAAGTGTCCCACACTGCAGGCAGATTCTGCACATAGAGGCAACTGTGAGGCACTCTCCCTCCATCCGTTAGAGTGTGGGATTTCTTGACTGCTGTCAGTTCTTTCCCTTCCTGTTACCCTCTTACCAGTTCTGTGCCAAGCAGAGAAGTTTATTCCTCCACCCACTTGATTCTTGGCTGGCCTAAATGTTTTCACTAATAAAATACAGTAGAAGTGACATTGTGCCAACTATGGGGCTAGTTTTTAGGAGGACTAGCAGTTTTTGCTTCCTCCCTGCTAAGCCCTGAGCTGCATAGAAGAAGCCCAGCTAGTCTTCTGGAAGAGAGGTCATGTGCTGGAGCTCTGAAGTTCCCCGTGTGTGACTTTCTTCCACTAGAACATTTGGTCTCTCTTCCTCTGCCACGTGTAAGGCATCTACCTCTCTAAGGGAACTATGAGGTCATCCACTCCATTTGCAATCAGGATGGCAGGTTTAATGTCTGTTTTGAGAGTGGCATTGAGAGCAATATATGGTTAGGGATGCCCCTTGGGTACCAGCTCTAAGTTTCATTCCGCAACTAGCTTTATCAGTGATAAGGCTCTTGTGTTCTCCATCTGTCTATGTTGTCTGGTTTTTCAACCTTGAGGTGGGGATTGGGAAAGAGGTCTGATATATTATCAACCACTCAAAACCTCAACACTTGAAAAGTTTCCTTTATCTATGTAATTAGAAAAATTGCTAGGATGTGGACCCTAACAAAAATCTCTTGTCACTAATCTTGTCTCCATTGCAAGGAGCCATTTCAATTATGTAGAGATGTCCCCAGGTCATCAGAGTATTTTGATACAATTAATCCCTGCCACACAAGTATAACTCGCTCCAAAGTTTTAGCTAGTGGGCAAACACACACACACATTTTATTTTTAACATTAATGTGAAAACTGCTGTGCTTCTATTAATGAAAAGAAATGTTCAAGCGTTAAACTGTTAATATCAGTAATGTGTTGGTAATTACACACTGCAGATAATCACAATCTCTATTATTATGCAATTAAATTAAAAAAAACTCCTAAAGTAACAGGGATTTTGACAATGGTGGTAACATTAGTGTTTGCATTTTGCCAGTTTATTGCTCTGTTTTTGTTGTGCAAACAAGAGGTGGTTGAAATGTAACTAGGACACACTTTTGAAACAAATTAAAATATTATTAAAGAGGCCTCATGGCTCAGAAGGGCTTCCCTGGTGGCTCAGATGATAAAGAATCTGCCTTCAATGCAGAAGACCTGGGTTAGATCCCTGAGTCAGGGAGATCCCCTGGAGGAGAGCATGCCAACCCACTCCAATATTTTTCCCTGGAAAATCCCATGTACAGAGGAGCCTGATAGGCTACAGTCCAAAGGGTTGCAAAGAGTTCGACGTGACTAAGTGACTAAGCATACAGGCTCCAAAAATTGAGAAGAACATGAGCGAAAATTTATGCCATATGCCTCTGAGCTGACTAAAACCAGCTTCAACGCTGTAGAAGTGAAAGAAATTTTCTTTTGTATAGCAAAAGAGGGTGGTTTATAAATGTATGGGTATACAGTGTGAAAACTCATAAAGGTAGCAAATGAATGGATGTCTGTCTTTGATTAAAGCTTCTGTTATTCTTTGATCTTTCATTCTGAACATCGATTACTCATATCAGTCCTCCATATTCATCAACTCTCTTATTGTTTAAATCTGTTTATTTTTTGAATATTCTGGGAAGCTATCGCATTTGTCTCTTCATCATTACCTATAACCTCTGCATTTTTTTTTTTGCTTGTTTCATGAAGATCACAATTTCTTAAACACTTTTGACAAACAATAATGATGTCAAAAGAATTTTGAGTAATAATGTGTTACCCCAAATAGTCATTGTTTTGTGTACATAATCCCACTGAAGGTATTAGGAATTGGAGTTTTATGAAGGTCAGGCAAACTGCACAAGATCGTGAAGTCATTAAGTAATGAAACTGGGATACAGAACCGTGTTTCGCTGATTTCAAAGCCCGCGTTTTCAACCGTTAGTTTATATGGTCACACAGTTTCTAAAATTTTACTGAGTCCTGCCTAGCTCATTTTCAGTTGTGTTTTTCATCTGAACCACGCTTATGTAGGGCCATTTTTCATTTCCTTCAATGAACAGAAATTCTAATAGGCTTAATCGTTTCTCTTTCATTTTCTGCCAATATATTGTTTCCATTAACCATTTATGTTAAATCTACCAAACAAAAATTACTTCTATTTGCACTTCTTTTTTTTTCTGTTTCTGTTTTTTTATAAAATATGTTCCTCATCCTGCCGACAGTTAATTTTTCTATCTACCCTGTATCCCATACCCCCCACAGCTCTCTCATCAGGGACTTGCTACATTGATTATTCTCTCCTCTCTGCATGCTCCCTCCCAATGGCATTTCAAGAATTCTCTTATGTTTAAAACAAATTTAACACACGCACACACATTTCCTTTGACTCATGTTTTCCTCTGACTACTTCCTTACTTCTCCTGGTTGGTCGCCACAGCCAACCCTCCTGAAAAAGTTTTCTAAATTTTCTGTCTCTATATTCTCATGCATTATTCATTTCTCAGGCTACAATAATGTGAGTTAGTGACCCCCACTTGGCCCGACTGCCCCACGGTGTGATTATTTGTTGAATCAGATGGGCACCTTTTTGTGCTTGGCTTAGTTGCCCTTCATCATTTTCTGTCTCTGTGTATAACCCACTCCTGGAAAGTCTCTTCCTGGGCTCCCTTCCTTGGGTGAAACATCTTTGTGTTTTCTTCTTGCTTCTCAAGATGCTTTCCCCGAGTCTCCTTAGCAGGCTTCCTGAGTCTCTCCCTATCTCTTAAATATTCACACCACTCATTCTTTAGTTTGTCCCCCTTCTTACTCCTAGATGTGTTTTGAATACATCTGCTACTTGCTGTCAGTACTGCCAGGAACCTAGATTCCAGCAACAGGGTTCAACCTAGTTTCCCTGCTTTGGATCTTGCTCTATTGGTCATTCAAAAATATGAATATAATCTTGCTGCCTCCCTACTTAATATATTTCAATTGTTTCTTTGTAAACTTGGGTGAAATTCAAAACTACTTCCCATGCCTTGAACTTTTAAATTGGGCCAAATTAATTATTGGTTAATTTAAACAAGGCCAAATTAACCCATTAATGTGCAATTTTTGTAGAATTCCAGCTGCGTGGCAGGATCTCATGTTAGCGTATGAAAGAATACCACTTGTCACAAATTTAACATGCAACCCATGTTCCTATTGTGAGTTTGAGTAGACTGGGTTACCTTCGCAAATAGGCACCAAAAAAAAAAAAAAAAATTTCTTTACCCTAGGGTTTGAGATGAATCATTCTGTATGATGGGCTGCTGCTGCTGCTACGTTGCTTCAGTCATGCCTGACTCTGTGCGACCCCATAGACAGCAGCCCACCAGGCTACCCGTCCCTGGGATTCTCCAGGCAAGAACACTGGAGTGGGCTGCCATTTCCTTCTCCAATGCATGAAAGTGAAAAGTGAAAGTGAAGTCACTCAGTCGTGTCCGACTCTTAGTGACCCCATGGCCTGTAGCCCACCAGGCTCCTCCGTCCATGGGATTTTCCAGGCAAAAGTACTGGAGTGGGGTGCCATTGCCTTCTTCATAAGATGGGCAGCTCTCCCCTATTTAGGATTCAAGGACCTCCTAGGGCCTCTGCATTATATGTCTCAGCTGACAGAAAGGTATAGAGAGTTAGAAACTGAAGCACATAATCTCCTCTTTCCTTCTCTTCACAGCTACTATTTACACAGTCAGACCGAGAAGAAATGGGTTAGCTCCATAATTGATATAAAAGGAAAAAATTTAACAGAATGACTGAGAACTTGCTATGTGTCAGAAAGGCATGTGGATAGAGATTGTGGTTGGATCCTGCTGCTGCTCTTTTGGGTATATGGGCAGAATGCTGTGGAAACATGAGGGAGTGGTGGCTGCAGGGATTGTGAGGGACGAGATGTGTGAGCTTATTCTTTGTCATTTTCCTTCTCTCAGGGGAGAGACTCTCTGGCCTGTCTTGTCATTCCATATTCAACATCATATAATATTTGGGTTCATCCTGCTGTCCCCACTTTTTATCAGGGAGTTGGAAGAATAAAACATTTTCAAAGAGAAACATGTCATTCTCTAAAAGAGTCCACTAAGAATAATTGACTGAGTTTTTAGGAGCCAGTATCCTCTGCTCTCGGAGGAATTTCACTGAAACTCTGACTCCAGCCAGAGTGAATTCTCAAACCAGGAAATGAGTCCAAATGCTACTGGGGATTTTCTCTCTTTTGCAGCAATTGCTTCTGAATAGTGAAAAGCTCTCAACATTTTCCTTGAGTATATTTATCAACAGGGAACTGGCCCTGAAAATGTTTCTCTTGCAATCTTGCATTCTAAGACAATGGGATACTAGCATTTAATAATTACCACTGGAAAACAAGAAAATGCAAACCTACCTCTTATCACACGATTGGAAATGATGTCTGAAATTGTGTCTATCTGGGGCCAACTGTTTTAGCAGACGTCTACCCAGGAGCAAATCCTTGTGTGCTACTGGACATGTAATTAACCTGGTTTGCACATGTATAGAGTGTTGCTAGTATTAATAAAAGCTATCTCACAAGCTTGTCATGAGGATTGAACAAAATACCCTCTAGGAAAACATTCTACCCAGAATAGATGCCTGATAAATGTTCATTCCTCACATCCTTGCTCTCTCTTTCCCTCCCTCCCTTCTTTCTTTCTCCTCTCCCTTCCCTTTTCACCATCCCCTCCCCTTTCCTCCCTTCTTCCTGTGGTAAAGCTGATATTTACAGGAAAGGACCATGGAGATCTAGACAGAGAGGAGATTGACTCCGGGCACTATGAGGGAAGGAGAGAAAAGTCAGAGAACAGGCAAAGCGCAGGTAGCAAGTGAGAGGGATGGGCTTGGACAGCTGATAAGAGAAAAGGTTTTGCAGTTAGAAAGTGCATTGGCACTGGCAGTATCTGAGGCTTGAAGAGGTCAAAGAGGTATAGATCACATGCCTCCTATAGTCAGCCCCTATGGCTGAACTCTGAAGGAGGAAATGGCAACCCACTCCAGTGTTCTTGCCTGGAGAATCCCCATGGACAAAGGAGCTTGGGGGGCTAGAGTCAATGGGGTTGCAGAATGTTGGACATGACTGAACGACTAATACGTGACTGAATCCAGGCACTCTCCTGGCTGAGTTGACCTCACATATTTTTGTGCCTAATGAGGAATAGCAGGGCTGAGTAACCCCAAAGCCCACTCCCATCTCCTGCCTCCACCTTCTTCCATATCCCTTCTTTGTAAACATTTCTTTTTTGGAAAGTTCTTTATCTTATTTGGAAAGTTCTTTATCTTCCACCTCAAATTTGCCTGCCACTCTTCTGCTTATCTTTTGATACTCTGCTTAAAATTCCTTAGTCAGTGAGATTGATTCTTGCAAGTGTTCCCCAAAGCATCTTGACTGCACTTCACATGTGCATTTATTAATTCAGTTCAGGACAGAAAGCACTTGTGATGTTGCCCATGTTTTGTGCAGGAGGCCAGGGCCTGAGTGAGAGAACATAACTGAGACAGAGTCTCACTCCCAAGGCCTTCCCAGTAGGCACAGTGGTTCCCCAAACCAAGTTCTCACTAGACAATTAATTTCAGAATGCACGGGGACCAGGTGTTCAAAATTATATTTCTAGGCCCTACTCCCAGGTATCCAGGTAAAGATAAGACTTGAGAATCTGTAACTTAAGAAACTCAGGCAATTCTGATGTGTAGTCAGGTTTGGTAACTTCTGAAAAGATAAAGGAAAAGTAAGCAATTTAGAATATTCTCTCTGACAAGGTTTGGATTGATGGTGTACTATATTGCCAACTATAGCTGGGCCCCAAAACTTCAGAGAGCAATTAGGTGAGCTTTTATTTTTACTGTGGGACTTCCCAGGTGGTGCTAGTGACCAAGGATTCACTCGCCAATGCAGGAAATGTAGGTTTGATTCCTGGGTCAGGAAGATCCCCTGGAGGAGGAAATGGCAACCCACTCCAGTGTTCTTTGCCTGGGAAACCCCATGGACAGAGGAGCCTGCGGGGCTACAGTTCATGAGATTTCAAAGAGTCGTACACAACTGAACACCCACACACACACATATCTTACTGTATTGTCTTAAAGGTTACATTCTGTTTAAGGTTCTAAAATTTGGTCTGATTGAGGCTCAGCCTGCAGAGAAGGTAGGTAAGCAAGCTCCCTGTCATTGGATACAAGTGCCAATAGCCTAGGTGAGAGGACAGAAGACCTCAGGCTTTCTGGTCTTCTGTTCTGGTGCCTGGACTCTAGCTGGCTTAGCAATGTCATAAGGAGGTTGGTACCAAGGACTGGTCTGTGGAAGAGAGCCTTCCTCCATGTTGTCTGTGGAGTCCTTTCTGACTACACATACCTCCTTTCTCTTGCTCTTTAACTCTTTTTCACTCCTCCCAACTTGGAGTTCTGGCCTCACAGCCCAGGCCACACCTTCTAATGCTTCATCCCTTCTTTACCTGGTGTATTGCCATCATTCCCTCACTCCCCTCTTGGCTCTGTGTGCAGCATCATTCTTGGCGAGAACTGGGCACTATTAGAGGAGATGGCTTTCTGTCTATCTGACCACCTTCACCATGTTCCTCAGAAGGCAGTTCTGTCCCTGAGTCACATGAGACCACCCTGAGGAGCTGAGAAGGTGTGTCTGATGTCCCTTTCATGGCTCTATAGAAATATTCCTTATGGATTCCCAGAGGAGCACAGAGTTCTGGCAAAACAGGCAGCAGGAACAAGAAGATTTCACAGAGAATGGTCCATAGCTGCATTGAAAATCATTATTAGTTCCTTTGGGGAGGTTGATGTCACTTAGGAGAACTGGAGTTGAAAACTCTGCCCCAAGATTCTGGAGCCAAAATCTTTCTTCCTGAGAGATTCTTCCTGGTCTGGACAGGTCTAAAGATGGACACCATCCTGAAAATGATGGAAGGATGTATAAAACAAAATAAAATAAAGCAATGTAAAAACAAAATCCATTTTACTGAGAGATTTCACAGAAATTGTTTAAAATAAATGATAGCAAAAAGGGAATACAAGAGTCCTGGGGCTTGGGGAGTGGGGGTGGGTAAAATGGGCAAATGTGGTCAAAAACTACAAACTTCTAGTTATAAAAGAAATATCACAGGGATGTAATGTACAGCATTGTAACTATAGTTAATAAAATTGTATAGCATATTTGAAATTGCTAAGAGAATAAGTCTTTAAAGTTCTTATCACAAGGAAAAAATATAACTATGTGGGATGTTGGATACTAACTAGATTTACTATGGTGATTGTGTTTCTCTATACACAAATATCAAATAATTATATTGTATACCTGAAACTAATAATGTTAGATGATAATTTTGTTTTGATAACAGAAGGAAAAAAATGAAGAAGGAAAATTTTCAAAATTTCTCAAATATATCAGCTATGCATATGTTTGTATTAAGATCATTTAATTTTTAATGTAAAACAGCAACAAAAACAACAAAAAAAACCCCACTATGAACACTCTTATAAAAAAGACTTTCTGTGCACAAATGTTTTTATCTCTTTTAAGCAAACTCCTGTGAGTGAATATTCCAGTCATAGAGAAGATGTTGGGTTAACTTTGTTAGAAATTTCCAAACAGTTTTATAAAATTATTTCAATTTTACACGTCTACCAGCAATGTATATTTCCAGTACCTTGTGTTTTTATTGTAGTACTGGATATATAGTCATATGTATTGTGGTTTTAATTTTCATTTCCATGATGTTAAAAAATTTTTAGCATCTTTTCCTATTTATATGTCTTCTTTTGTGAAATATATGTTTAAATGTTTGTCCATTTAAAGGATGTTTTTAATTAGTTTTTTAGATGTAGAAGATTTTCAAACTAAGTATTTTCTGGTTACAAATCCTTTCCCATATATACACACTTGAAATATGTTCTACCCATGTTTCATTGCCTATTCAGTTCTTAATAGTGGTTTTTAACTTTATCGCAGTGTAATTATCATACAATAAACTACACGTTTCAAGTGTGCATTTGATAAATTTTGATATATATATATATATATGTGCACCCATAAAGCCATCACTGCAGGATAGTTAATATACTTATCACTGCCAGAGCTTCTTTGTCCTCCGTTGAAATCCACCCATTCTGGCTATACCAAGGCAACCCTATTCCTCAAGAAACAATGACCGAGTTTCTGTCATTGTAGATCCCTACGTTGTATTTCCTAGAATTTTATAAAAGTAGAATCATATAGTCTGAAAAAAATCTTTGTATGAATATATACTTTTACTTCACTTAGGAAGGCAACTTTTTTATGTCTTTGTCCTCTCTCCTTCCCTTTCTTTCTTCCTTCCTAACTTCTCTTTCTCTCTCTCTTTACCATATGGTTCTACGATTGTTCCAGTACTGTTTGTTGAAGAAGCAAATCACACTTTCAATTTTGGCAAAAATGTTTGACACTCTTCCCTTGATTGATTTGTCTGTCATGGCACTATACCAGGCTGTATTCATTACTTGAGCATAATAAAAACTCTTCTTGACATCAGATAATGTGTGTTCTCCAACTTTGTACTTTTACAAATCGTAGAGATGGGGGACTTCCCTGGAGGTCCAGTGATTAAGATTTCATGTTTCCAATGCAGGGACTGAAGACTAGATCCTTGGTCCCTGAACCAAGCTCCCACATGCTGCAGGGTATAGCCAAAAAAAAAAAAAAAAAAAAAAACCATCATGGAAAATATATCAGTTCAGTTTAGTTCAGTTGCTCAGTTGTGTCTGACTCCTTGCGACACCATGGATTGTAGCATGCCAGGCCTCCCTGTCCATCACTAACTTCCAGAGCTTACTCAAACTCATATCCATCAAGTCAGTGATGCTATCCAACCATTTCATCCTCTGTCATCCCTTTCTCATTCTGCCTTCAATCTTTACAAGCATCAGGGTCTTTTCCAGTGAGTCAGTTCTTCACATCAGATGGCCAAAGTATTGGAGTTTCAGCTTCATCATCAGTCCTTCCAATAAATATTCAGGACTGATTTTCTTTAGGATGGACTGGTTAGATCTCCTTGCAGTCCAAGGGACTTTCAAGAGTCTTGTCCAACACCACAGTTCAAAAGCATCAATTCTTTGGCGCTCAGCTTTCTTTATAGTCCAACTTCACATCCATACATGACTACTGGAAAAACCATAGCCTTGACTAGACGGACCTTTGTTGATAAAGTAATGTCTCTGCTTTTGAATATGCTATCTAGGTTGGTCATAACTTTCCTTCCAAGGAGTAAGCGTCTTTTAATTTCATGGCTGCCATCACCATCTGCAGTGATTTTGGAGACCCAAAAAATAAAGTCAGCCACTGTTTCCACTGTTTCCCCATCTATTTGCCATGGAGTGATGGAACTGGATGCCATGATCTTCATTTTCTGAATGTTGAGCTTTAAGCCAACTTTTTCACTCTCCTCTTTCACTTTCATCAATAGGCTCTTTAGTTCTTCTTCACTTTCTGCCATAAGAGTGGGTGTCATCTGCATATCTGAGGTTATTGATATTTCTCCCGGCAAACTTGATTCCAGCTTGTGCTTCCTCCAGCCCAGCGTTTCTCATGATGTACTCTGCATATAAGTTAAATAAGCAGGGTGACAATATACAGCCTTCAGTTCAGTTCAGTTCAGTTCAGTTCAGTCGCTCAGTCATGTCTGGCTCTTTGCGACCCCATGAATCACAGCACGCCACGCCTCCCTCTCCATCACCAACTCCTGGAGTTCACCCAGACTCACGTCCATCGAGTCAGTGATGCCATCCAGCCATTTCATTCTCTGTCGTCTCCTTCTCCTCCTGCCCCCAATCCCTCCCAGCATCAGAGTCTTTTCCAATGAGTCAACTCTTCGCATGAGGTGGCCAAAGTACTGGAGTTTCAGCTTTAGCATCATTCCTTCCAAAGAAATCCCAGGGCTGATCTCCTTTAGAATGGACTGGTTGGATCTCCTTGCAGTCCAAGGGACTCTCAAGAGTCTTCTCCAACACCACAGTTCAAAAGCATCAATTCTTCGGCACTCAGCCTTCTTCACAGTCCAACTCTCTCATCCATACATGACCACTGGAAAATCTATAGGCTTGACTAGATGGACCTTTGTTGGCAAACTAATGCCTCTGCTTTTGAATATGCTATCTAGGTTTGTCATAACTTTCCTTCAAGGAGTAAGCGTCTTTTAATTCCATGGCTGCAGTCACCATCTGTAGTGATTTTGGAACCCCAAAAAATAAAGTCTGACACTGTTTCCACTGTTTCCCCATCTATTTCCCATGAAGTTATGGAACCGGATGCCATGATCTTCTTTTTCTGAATGTTGAGTTTTAAGCCAACTTTTTTAAAGTACTACTTTCCCAATTTTAACCAGTCCCTTGTTCCACATCAGGTTCTAACTGTTGCTTCTTGACCTGCATATAGATTTCTCAGCAGGTGGTAATGTGGTCTGGTATTCCCATCTTTTGAAGAATTTTCCACAGTTTATTGTGATACACACAGTCAGAGAAAGGCTTTAGCAAACAGTGAAGCAGAAATAGATTTTTTTTCTGGAATTATGGTTGGGTTTATTTTTTAAAGTATGTGAAGATGTTCTATGTGCTTCACATTTCCAAGTGAACTTCATATTCAACTTATAATTTTCTATAACATTCATTTTGAAATTTTGAATGGGATTGCAATAAATATATAGATCAATTTGAAGAGATGATATCTTTAAATTATTGGGTGTTTTTATCCATGAACATGACATATCTCCCCACATGTTAAGATCTTTAATTTTTCTCATCAGTTTTTGTACTTTTTTGTAAACATATCTTCCATAATTTTTGTCATGTGTATCCATAAGGATTTCTTGTGTTGATGGTATTGTTAAATGGTATTACTTTAATTCAGCATTCTGATGGTTCATTGCTGGTATATAAAAATACAGTTGGTTTTTTTATATAACTGATATTCTAAAACCTTACTAAAATTACTTATTAATTCTAGAAACTTTTATTATAGATTCAACATATTATATATACAACATATAATAATATATTTAATATTTACTATATATATATTTTATATATTCAATATATATTCAATCTTTGTATATCATCATGTCTTCTACAAATAAGGTAGTTTTGTTTCCTCCTTTTCAGCCTGGATTCCTTTTACTTTATTTTCTTGCCCATCTGAATAGCTAGAAACTCCAATGGAGTGTTGAATACTGACAGTTAAATCCTTTCTTTGCTCATAATTTCCAGAGGAAAATATTTATTTTCTTTACTATCAAGTGTGATACTCATTATGCTTTTTGATGTTCTTAATATGGTTTAAGAAGATCCCTTCTATTTCTAGTTTGCTAAGAGTTTTAATCAGAAATGAATGTTGAATTCTATCTAATACTTTTTCTGCATCTATCAGGACCACCATATGTTTTTCTTCTTTTCAATTATTTTAACATAATACCTTTTATTAATAAATCTTCAAATGTGAAATTAATCTTGCATTACTAGGATTAGATTATAATGTGTTATAGATTATAATGTGTTATATTTATATATTCTTGGACTCAATTTGCTGATTTTTAAATGTCTTTTTTCATGATAGATGTAATCTTTTTATTTTTTTAAATTAATTTTTTTTAATTGAAGGATAATTGCTGTACAGAACTGTGTTGGTTTCTGCCAAACATCATCATGAATCAGCCATAAGTGTACATATTTCTCCTCTGTCTTGAATCTCCATAAGTTTATTTTTATGTGTTTGGTTTTAGTATTAAAGTAAAGCTAGTCTTATAGGTGGAGATGTCTTCTTCAATTTTTTAGAAGAATTGGTGTAGAGTTGTTATTTCTTTATTAAATGTTTGTAGAAATTTGTCAGTAGACTTTGGTATGTAGAGATTTTATTGTGGAAAAGTTTCATATACAATGTTATTTAAGAGTGGTAAGAAAAGACTGACTTGCCTTCCTTCCAATCTTATGGCTAAAATGGTCTGTCTTTAAACATACAGAACCATATTTGATAAAATTTTTTCATGGATTCTCTTTATTATAATTGAAAACATTGTATTGTTTGTTGAAGTCTTTAATTCAACAAATTTTGTATTTTGTTGAGTTAAAGTTTGGAAAAAGAAGAGTAAGTTTAGGTATGTATTGCCCCAGCTCCCTCAGTGTATAACTATTAAACTGGCCATGTCCTTCAACTGAGTTCACAGTTCTTCTCAAGTTGAGACTCTCTGTAGAAGTATTCCTTTTCATGCAAGTAACTACTTCTTCCCCCTAAGTCTTTAGGCTCAGGGTTAGTAGGAGCATTTCACTCTTCTTATACCCAGGGGACTGCATCATCCTTCATCATTTCTCTACATATTTCTGATGCCTTTGTAATTCATGCTTCTTAAAAACTCTATTGGAATTACCCTATTTTCAACATGCTGTCTGTTTTCTTGTAACTTAACTGTTACATTTCAGAGGGTCTCTAGTATCATCCTATATATAACTTATAAAAGGGTCTTTTATCAAGTTTGGCTCTTTATCGTTGCAGAAACCATTTCAATAAAAGTTGCAATACTCTTGACAAAATATATAGAGAAACTTTTCTGCAAGCCAAAGCCTACCCAACCTGTAAACACAGCAACAGCCATACATTTTCTCCATTGGCTTAACTTTTTAAAGTAACTAGAACTCTTTTTTCCTCTGTTGTTCCAACTGAAGTTTATTTTCCAGGCAAAGAGAACACTCACATAAAAGGCAAAGGTAAAATTGATTGCATTTGTGCCCATTATTATCAAGGAGAATGCCCTGTAAGTAGTAGTGGGGCTAAAAAGAGTGGTGGGATCCACCTATTCTTTCTCTGATATTCATATGCAAAAGGAAACTTTGGTTGCTTTGACAGTGCTGTGTGTAGTGTATTTCAGTTCATGATTCTGCCTTCTGAATGCACATTCTTCTTAAAAATCTTTGTTAACAAAGGTTGGTCATTTATACAAATATGCTAAAAATCAAGTGGAAATTCTTGGAATCTTTCATTTTAGGGTTCTCATTGTGTTGAGTTTATTGATGATAAATAATAATTTTATTGATGATTATTTTGAATTTTAGTCATATGTTAGAGCATAGTATTTTTTTTTTGTAGGTATATATTTGAATAGTGACAAAATTTGGAGAGGGAGAGGGTGGGAAGATTTGGGAGAATGACATTGAAACATGTATAATATCATGTATGAAATGAGTCGCCAGTCCAGGTTCAATGCACGATACTGGATGCTTGGGGCTGGTGCACTGGGACGACCCAGAGGGAGGGTATGGGGAGGGAGGAGGGAGGACGGTTCAGGATGGGGAACACATGTATACCTGTGGCAGATTCATTTCAATATTTGGCAAAACCAATACAATATTGTAAAGTTAAAAATAAAATAAAATTTAAAAAAAAGAATAAAAAAAAAAGATAAGAAATACATAGGAAAGAATAATAGCAAAGCAGTGTTCTCTACCTTTGAGGCACCTGGATTCTGGGATTTATTACATTCACAGACATAAGAGGTATGGAAACTATAAACCAGAGGACAAGAGAAGGCAAAAGAAGACATGTTCTTGTAACGGTTTGTTACATCTGAAGTGATATTTGAGATAGATTGTGTTAGATTGAAATGTTTCTTGTAACTTTAAAAAAAAAGAAAATAAAAAGATTTGGGAGAATGGCATTGAAACATGTAAAATATCATGTATGAAACGAGCTGCCAGTCCAGGTTCGATGCACGATACTGGATGCTTGGGGCTGGTGCACTGGGATGACCCAGAAGGATGGAATGGGGAGGGAGGAGGGAGGGGGGTTCAGGATGGGGAACACATGTATACCTGTGGCGGATTCATTTTGATATTTGGCAAAACTAATACAATTATGTAAAGTTTAAAAAATAAAATAAAATAAAAAAAAAAAAGAAATAGTCAAAACACGCAGAGGGGATCACATGGAATACTAAGGAATAGTTAATTTTTTAAAAGCAGAAGATAAGGAAAAAAAGGGGGAAAAAGTATAAGCTAAATAGAAAAAATAGGACAATGGTAGACTTCAACCCAATCTTATTAATAATTACATTAGCTATAGAGTCAATAATCAATTAAAATGTAAAAGTTGCCAGATTGGATAAAAAAGAGAGATCCATAAATGCAATCTACCATAGACAGAAGTTAAAAAAAAGACACAGAGAGGTTAAAAGGCAAGAGTGGAACAAGATAATGTGCATGCAAATGCTTGTCTAAAGTAAATTGGAGACATTATATATTAATATCAGACAAAACAGACTTCAAGAAAAAGAGTGTGTTACTGGAGATAAAGAAGAATGTTTCATAAGAATGAAAAGGTCAATTCATCAAGAAGACATAACAATCCTGATATGTACTTAATTACAGTGCTTCAAATACACAACTAAAGGAGAAGTTGACAAATCCACAATCATATTTAGAGGGAGAAATCTAGACAATAGAAGGTTTAAGCTAGTATTTCCATTCTGGTGTCAGAAACATTTCCCTTCCAAAATGGAAGACATGCATATCCCCATATATCTCTGTGGCTCATTGAGTTATGTTACCAGGATGGTCATATGCCATCTGATCAAGTAAATTTGGACTTGGCATGCACACTTTTAGATATAGGTAACCAAATCTACTATGTGCATGCTCTGTTTTTTTTCCCCCATAGAAGAATCAAATACCTAGAGACTTGGTCATAGCAAATACCTTCTTCTAACAACACAAGAGAAGACCCTACATACACATGAACATAACCTGATGGCCAACACCAAAATCAGATTGATTATATTCTTTGCAGCCAAAATGGAGAAGCTCTATGCAGTCAACAAAAACAAGACCAGGAGCTGACTGTGGCTCAGATCATGAACTCCTTATTGCCAAATTCAGACTTAAATTGAAGAAAGTGGGGAAAACCACTGACAATTCAGGTGTGACCTAAATCAAATCCCTTATGATTATACAGTGGAAGTGAGAAATAGATTTAAGGGACTAGATCTGCTAGAAAGAGTACCTGATGAACTATGAACTGAGGTTCGTGATATTGTACAGGGGACAGGGATCAAGACCATCCCCATGGAAAAGAAATACAAAAAAACAAATGGCTGTCTGAGAAAGACAGTGAAAAGAAGAGAAGCGAAAAGAAAAGGAGAAAAAGAAAGATATTCCCATTTGAATTCAGAGTTCCAAAGAATAGCAAGGAGAGATAAGAAAGCCTTCCTCAGTGGTCAGTGCAAAGAAATAGAGGCAAACAACAGAATGGGAAAGACTAGAGATCTCTTCAAGAAAATTAGAGATACCAAAGGAACATTTCACGCAAAGATGGTCTCAATAAAGGACAGAAATGGTATGGACCTAACAGAAGCAGAAGATATTAAAAAGAGGTGCCAAGAATACACAGAAGAACTGTACAAAAAAAGATCTTCATGACCCAGATAACCATGAGGTGTGATCACTCACCTAGAGCCAGATATCCTGGAATGTGAAGTCAAGTGGGCCTTAGGAAAGCCATCACTACACACAAAGCTATGGAGGTGATGGAATTCCAGTTGAGCTATTTCAAATCCTAAAAGATGATGCTGTGAAAGTGCTGCATTCAATATGTCAGCAAATTTGGAAAACTCAGCAGTGGCCACAGGACTGGAAAAGGTCAGTTTTCATTCCAATCCCAAAGAAAGGCAATGCCAAAGAATGCTCAAACTACTGCACAATTGCACACATCTCATGCTAGTAAAGTAATGCTAGTAAAGTAATGCTCAAAATTCTCCAAGCCAGGCTTCAGCAATAAGTGAACCGTGAACTTCCAGATGTTCAAGCTGGTTTTAGGAAAGGCGGAGGAACCAGAGATCAAATTGCCAACATCCACTGGATCATGGAAAAAGCAAGAGAGTTCCAGAAAAACATCTATTTCTGCTTTATTGACTATGCCAAAGCCTTTGACTGTGTGGATCACAATAAACTGTGGAAAATTCTGAAGGAGATGGGAATACCAGACCACCTGACCTGCTTCTTGAGAAATTTGTATGCAGGTCAGGAAGCAACAGTTAGAACTGGACATGGAACAACAGACTGGTTCCAAATAGGAAAAGGAGTACATCAAGGCTGTATATTGTCACCAGGCTTATTTAAATTATATATATAATACATCATGAGAAACGCTGGGCTGGATGAAGCCCAAGCTGGAATCAAGATTGCTAGGATAAATATCAATAACCTCAGATATGCAGATGACACCCACCCTTATGGCAGAAAGTGAAGAGAACTAATGAGCCTCTTGATGAAAGTGAAAGAGGAGAGTGAAAAAGTTGGCTTAAAGCTCAACATTCAGAAAACGAAGATTATGGCATCCGGTCCCATCACTTCATGGCAAATAGATGGGGAAAACAGTGGAAACAGTGGCTGACTTTATTTTTTTGGGTCTCCAAAATCACTGCAGATGGTGATTGCAGCCATGAAATTAAAAGATGCTTACTCCTTGGAAGGAAAGTTATGACCAACCTAGATAGCATATTCAAAAGCAGAGACATTACTTTGTCAACAAAGGTCCATCTAGTCAAAGCTATGGTTTTTCCAGTTGTCATGTATGATTGTGAGAGTTGGACTATAAAGAAAGCTGAGCACCGAAGAATTGATGCTTTTGAACTGTGATGTTGGAGAAGACTCTTGAGAGTTCCTTGGACTGCAAGGAGATCCAACCAGTCCATCCTAAAGGAGAGCAGTCCTGAATATTCATCGGAAGGACTGATGTTGAAGCTGAAACTCCAATACTTTGGCCACCTGATGAGAAGAGCTGACTCATTTGAAAAGACCCTGATGCTGGGAAAGATTGAGGGCAGGAGGAGAAGGATGAGATGGATGGCATCGCTGACTCAATGGACATGAGTTTGGGTAAACTCCGGGAGTTGGTGATGGACAGGGAGGCCTGGTGTGCTGCGGTTCATGGGGTTGCAAAGAGTCAGACACGACTGAGCGACTGAACTGAACTGAACTGAGAGGCCTGTCAACTTCATCGTTACCTCTTCTTTGGAGGATGGGAATATACTTAGAAGTGTGGCTAGGACAATGGGGAGATATACTTTAAAGGGTCTATAGATTTTCCATAGAGGAAGTGAAAAAATATGGCAGGTTTATATATAAGGAAGAAAGGTCTGTTTTAAACCACACCACATGTGACAACCAAAAAAAAAAAAGAAAAGCATAAGTTTGTCCAGTGAGCTAGGAATAAACTTGAATGGAAATATTTTGAAGAAATGCTAAAGTCAGTTCTGCTTCCTGTAAAACTTCATCATTATGAGCTTAGGGAATGGGCAGATGGACTTCTGCTCAGCTGGGGATACACGCAGCCCAAAGGCAATGTTGTGATTGAAGACACAGGTGGCATGAGTCCACCACTAAAAGGCATCTCTGGAGAATTCCCAGTGATTCATTCAAATCTCCATCAGTCCTGGAATAATGAACAGTCTGAGCTGGAAAGCTGAGCTTTCAAATAATATTCTGGCTAGATTCCTACCATCTATTTTATTGTTAGGGAGTGAAGTTTTGAGAAGGGAGCAGAAATGGAAAGAAGTATTAAATGAATATACATTTGGTAATACAATGGATGCTTTTCTAAATGTCTCAAAAGGTGGCTTTTTCCCATTTTTGTTATAATAATGATAATTTCTAGGAAAATATAAATAAGTAAAATGGACTTAAAAATATAAAAATAATCCTAAACAGACTAATTATACCACAGAAGAAATTTTTAAGCTATCATTAAGCTACTTCTAAATGAAAAACACTAGGTTCAAACAATTTCACAAGGGAATTCGAACAAACCATCAAGGAAGTGATTATTTAAAGCCAGAGAAAATGTTTTAATAGAGAACGTGAAAATTCTTAAGCACACATGAATACTGCTTTAGGAATCCTACAAAGGTATCAGTTACAAGTTAATTGTAATTATACGTATCATTGTAACATCAATGAGTAAATTATTAGCAACGAAAATGCAGTAGCAATTTAAAGGAATCAATAGAGCAAGGCTAACTATAGTTCCAAAAATGCAAGAATGTGTTAATATTAAGTACCTTTTAATAATAAAATGGGAAAAATCATAATATTATCCCCATTAATTCTGGTTATATTTCATAAAATTTAGCATCTCTTAAATAATAACAATAACATATAATATAAATTACCCATCATTTCCTCAGCATGGACCCATAACATTCTGAAATGTATCCTTTTTAACTAATCATGTTTTACCATTTCTAATGCTAACATTGTATCTCTGTATCCTCACTTACTTGGTTCACTGCTATATAATCTCTTTGCTGGTCTTCTGTATATTTCTTGCTCCTGGAATTCATTATTATTTATCAGAGTAATTTTGTAAATATAAATAAGAAAATTTTACTTTTCAATTTAAAATTATATAATGACTTTCCTTTATACTCAACCTAAAACCCATGCCCTTAGCAGGGCCTGCAAGCCCTAAATGATCTTGTTCTTTTCTAATTTCCAGACCAGATCTTGAACCACATCACTCCTTGTGCTCCCAGCCATCATGACTGTTTTAATTTTCCTGGAACAGTTCAGGTTCATTTCTGCTTTGGGTTTTTATATTTGCAGGGAGTTCTTCTCCCTGAAATGCTTCTCTTTGAAATATTTTTTCTTACTCAAGTTTCTACTCGAATATTGCTTTCTCTTAAAATTGTCTGACTACCCTCTCAAAAAGTTTACTTCTCTTGCCTCTCTTTTTTTTATCCCATTACACTGTTTTATTTTATTCATAGAACTCTAATCTCTCTGAAATCATTCAGATTATTTGTTATTGTCTTTTCCCTCCAAGTTTAAAGGTCAGTTGGGCTTCCCAGGAGGCGCTAATAGTAAAGAACCAACCTGCCAATGCAGGAGACTGATGAGGGTTTGATCCCTGGGTCAGGAAGATTTCTGGAGGAGGGCATGACAACCAATTCCAGTATTCTTGCCTGGAGAATCCCATGGACATAGGAGCCTGGAAGATCAGAGTCCATAGGGTCACAAAGAGTCAGGCACTATTGTGGCTGAACAGCAGTGAAGCATACATAGGACCCTTTCAGAAAGTGACTGCCTTTGTAGAAGATGCAGCTTGGCTGGGGCAATTCATGGAGAAATGTGAATATCAAAGTTGTCAAACCACAGTCTTGATTTCAAAACAACAGCACTTAAAATATATTTATTTTTTTAAAATATTAAAACTAAATGCAAATTCTGGAGCAAGATAATTCATAAGTATTTTAAAAGTTTTAACTCAATGCAAAATTTTTCCATAGCAACCAGGGTTTAATAAAGAGAAAAACAATTACTTTTTGTAGGTAAAAACGTTTTATACTTGGGCATCATTTTCCCTTTCTCCTACAAACTACACTTTTATTATTTATGCACATATTTCATAACATATTTTTCCTTCCATTTTTTCTCTATTTTCTCATTTATTTCTTTTCTTTCCATAAACTGATGAATAGATTAACATCTCAGAAAAGTAGAACTAAAGTGCTGGGGCTCTCACTCTGAACTATTAACTCTTCCATCAGATCTGATATGTGATGACATTTTTTGTTGGAAGGCATTGGCATAAATGCATTGGACTTTTAATGAGCTAGCTACAGGACAGGGATGCAGGTACATAAATGTGTGTGTGGTAGGTACAAAAAAAAAATCATTGACTCTTTCCTTCTCTTTCAAATTTTCCTACTACTAACCATATAATTCTTCTGGTATGTATTAAGTAATGACAAAAATCACAATAACTACTCTTGACTGAACTGGCCTGTCAGGAGAGAACTATCTCTTTTATCATTACAGCAATTTTACAAAGGAGAGAAGAAACAAGTTAAATGATGTGCTCAAGGTTATATATCTGATGTTAACAAACTGATAAAGTAAAACTGATCACATGGACCACAACCTTGTCTAACTCAATGAAACTATGTAGGGCCACCCAAGACAGACAGGTCGTGGTGGAGAGTTCTGACAAAACATGGTCCGGTAGAGAAGGGAATGGCAGACCACTTCAGTATTCTTGCTTTGAGAACCCCACAAACAGGATAAAAAGGCAGAAAGATAGGACACTGAAAGATGAACTCCCCAGGTCGGTAGGTGCTCAACATGCTACTGGAGATCAGTGGAGAAATAACTCCAGAAAGAATGAATAGACGGAGCCAAAGCAAAACAACACCCAGTTGTGACTGTGACTAGTGATGGAAGTTAAGTCTGATATTGTAAAGAGCAATATTGCATAGGAACCTGGAATGTTACATCCATGAATCAAGGCAAATTGGAAGTGCTCAAATAGGAAATGACAAGAGTGAACATCGACATTTTAGGAATCAGTGAACTAAAATGGACTGGAATGGGTGAATTTAACTCAGATGACCATTATATCTACTACTGTGGGCAAGAATCCTTTAGAAGAAATGGAATAGTCAACAAGAGTCCAAAATAGAGTACTTAGGTGCAACCTCAAAAATGACAGAATGATCTCTGTTCATTTCCAAGGCAATCCATTCAATATCACAGTAATCCAAGCCTATACCCCAACCAGTAATACTGAAGAAGGTGAAGTTGAATGATTCTACGAAGACCTACAAGTACTTCTAGAACTAACACCCTAAAAAGATGTCCTCTCCATAATAGGAGACTGGAATGCAAAAGCAGAAAGTCAAGAGATACCTGGAGTAACAGGCAAATTTGGCCTTGGAGTACAGAATGAAGCAGGGCAAAGGATAATAGAATTTTGCCAACAGAATGCACTGGTCATAGCAAAAACCCTCTTCCAACAACACAAGAGAAGACTCTACACATGGACATCACCAGATGGTCAATACCGAAATCAGATTGATTATATTCTTTATAGCCAAAAATGGAGAAGCTCTATACCGTCAGCAAACACAAGACTTGGAGCTGACTGTGGCTCAGATCATGAACTCCTTATTGCCAAAATCAGACTTAAATTGAAGAAAGTAGGGAAAACCACTAGACCATTCAGGTATGACCTAAATCAAATCCCTTACGATTATACAGTGGAAGTGAGAAATAGATTCAAGGGATTAGGTCTGCTAGACAGAGTGCCTGATGAACTATGGATGGAGGTTCGTGACTGTACAGGAGGCAATGATCAAGACCATCCCCAGGAAAAAGAAATGCAAAAAAAGCAAAATGGTTGTCTGAGCAGGCCTTAAAAATAACAGAAAAGAGAAGCTAAAGACAAAGGAGAAAAGGAAAGATATACCCATTTGAATGCAAATAGAGTTCCAAAGAATAGCAAGGAGAGATAAGAAAGCCTTCCTCAGTGATGAATGCAAAGGAATAGAGGAAAACGACATAGTGGGAAAGACCAGAGATCTCGTCAGGAAAATTAGTGATACCAAGGGAACATTTTATGCAAAGATGGCATAACAAAGGACAGAAATGGTATGGACCTAACAGAAGCAGAAGATATTAAGAAGAGGTGGCAAGACTACATAAGAGAACTATACAAAAAAGATCTTGATGACTCAGATAACCATGATGGTGTGATCACTCACCTAGAGCCAGACATCCTGGAATGTGAAGTCAAGTGGGCCTTAGGAAGCATCACTATGAACAAAGCTAGTAGAGGTGATGGAATTCCAGTTCAGCTATTTCAAATCCTAAAAGATGATGCTGTGAAAGTGTTGCACTCAATATGTCAGCAAATTTGGAAAACTCAGCAGTGGCCACAGGACTGGAAAAGGTCAGTTTTCATTCCAATCCCAAACAAAGGCAAGGCCAAAGAATGTTCAAACTACCACACAATTTCACTCATCTCACACCCTAGCAACATCTATTTCTGCTTTATTGACTCTGCCAAACCCTTTGACTGTGTGGATCACAATAAACTGTGGAAAATTCTGAAAGAGATGGGAATACCAGACCACCTGATCTGCCTCTTGAGAAATCTGTATGCAGGTCAGGAAGCAACAGTTAGAACTGGACATGGAACAACAGACTGGTTCCAAATAGGGTGTATATTGTCACCCTGCTTATTTAACTTATATGTAGAGTACATCATGAGAAACACTGGGCTGGAATAAGCACAGCTGGAATCAAGATTGCTGGGAGAAATATCAATAACCTCAGATATGCAGATGACACCACACTTCTTGATGGAAGTGAAAGAGGAGAGTGAAAAAGTTGGCTTAAAACTTAACATTCAAAAACCTAAGATCATGGTATCCGTCCCATCATTTCATGGCAAATAGATGGGGAAACAATGGAAACAGTGATAGACTTTATTTTGGGGGGCTCCAAAATCACTGCAGATGGTGACTACAGCCATGAAATTAAAAGACACTTGCTCCTTGGAAGAAAAGCTATGACCAACCTAGACAGCATATTAAAAATCAAGACATTATTTTGCCCACAAATGTCCATCTAATCAAAGCTATGGTTTTTCCAGTGGTCATGTATGGATGTTAGAGTTGGATTATAAAGAAAGCTGAGCATCGAAGGATTGATGCTTTTGAACTATGGTGTTGGAGAAGACTCTTGAGAATCCCTTGGACTGCAAGGAGATCCAACCAGTCCATCCTAAAGGAAATCAGTCCTGAATATTCATTGGAAGGACTGATGCTGAAGCTGAAGCTCCAATACTTTGGCCACCTGATGCGAACTGACTCTTCGGAAAAGACTCTGATGTTAGGAAAGATTGAAGGCAGTATGAGAAGGGGATGACAGAGGATGAGATGGTTGGATGGCATCACCAACTCGATGGACATTAAGTTTGAGCAAGCTCCGTGAATTGGTGATGGACAGGGAAGACTGGTGTGTTGCATTCCATGGGGTAGCAATGAGTTGGAGAGGTCTGAGCAACTGAACTGAACTGAACTGAAAGTAAAAAACTCTTGTTGACCTCATAGCAATGGTGTTTGTACTCTGAGTTGAGAGGCCTTAGCAAGGTAGCTGCCAGTGATATCAATGCAAAGGCTGTTGGAAAGATCTGTTCTGGAAAACACTTCTGATCACTTGCTGATGCTTGATATGTTTAAAAATAGACAGCTTTTTGGAGCAGTTTTACAACCACAGTAAAATTGAGTGGAAAATGCAGAGAGTTCCCATATACCTTTTATCCTCACATGTTCAGCCTCTCCCACTCTCAACATCCCCCACCAGAGTGGTACATTACCACTGATGAACGCACACTGACACATTACAGTCACTAAAAGTCTGTAGTTGACTTTTAGATTCACTCTTACATTCACTGTTACAACATAGAGTGTTGTACATTCTATGGGCTTGGGCAAAAGTATAATGGCACATGTACCCACGATTATAGTATCATACAGGGTAGTTTCATTGCCATACAAATCCTCTGTGTTTTGCCTATTTGTCTTTCTCTTCCTCCTAACCCCTGACAACCACTGCTGTGGTTTCTTTTTAGTGCTGAATAACATTCCATTGTCCAGATGTACCACAGCTTAATCATCTATCAGCCTTCTGAAGGACATGTTGGTTGCTTCCAAGTTTGGACAATTAGGACAAAAGCTTCTATAAACCCAGATACGAAGAATTCTGTGTGGACACAAATTTTCAAATCAGGAAATATCACCTGCTCAATTTCATCTTCCTGTACTCAGGACTATGTAGTGACTCCTAACAGGTGGCTCAGATGGTAAAGAATCTGCCCATAATGCGGGATATCCGGGTTCGATCCCTGCATCAGGAAGATCCCCTGGAGTAGAAAATGGCAATCCCCTCCAGTATTCTTGCTTGGTGAGAATTCCATGGACAGAGGAGCCTGGTGAGCCACAGACCATGGGGTTGCAAAGTGTTGGACATGACTGAGAAAATAATACTAACTACTCCATGTATCGTGTGTGTTGGAAATCCCGGATCATTTTTCCTAGTGTCTTGCCAGTTTGCTTGTTAGTATATTCTTACCTTTATTTTTTTCCTCTGAGTTCTGAGGCAATGTTTTGTGATCGATTTTTATCAGCTTCTCACTTTCCTTTGTTATCCAACTTGCTAGTGACTGCCTCCATAGTGTCTTTTTAAATGTAGGAATTGGGTTTATTATCTGAAACACTTTTGTGTACATGTGTGTTCAGTCATGTCTGACTGTACAACCCCCTGGACTGTAGCCTGCCAGGCTCCTCTGTCAATGGGAGTTTCCAGGCAAGAATACTGGAGTGTGTTGCCATTTCTTCTCGACCCGGGGACCAAACCCGTAACTTGTATCTCCTGCATTGGAAAGTGGCTTCTTTACCACTGTGCCACCTGGGAAGCCCATTCTGGAACAATGTTTTCCTGCTATTGAATATTTCTTTTCTAACAATTTTTTCTTACAAAGCCATCTGGAATCGCGTTGAAAATATTAATTACAAAACTCTTTTTATCTCAGTTCCTTACCTCTCTTCCTCTTCTTTTGAACAGCTAAATCTTTTCAGTTGGTGGATTTTGTTTATTCTTACATATAAGAGCAGAAAAAAAGAAATGTAATTTTCCTCAGAAAAGCATGTGCCCGTAACTTTGGAGGGAGAATCATAGACTCAATCTTGGCACAGTTCCTGAATCAAGGTCGAGTTCCTTGTCTCTTGTAGCCCACTCCTACCTCCCCTCTCCCCATATTCCTATTAGCTTAGAATTCTGCCGGGTATTTGCACCCACTTCTTTCCCAGGTACATTTTCTCTTTGTACCAGATAATATGTAAGGACTTGCCAATCCCTTAACCCCATTTCCTCCCCAGAATTTCCAAAATTCTGAATTCTGAATGATACACTTGCCAGGATCCAGGGATGGCTATTTTATTTTCTCAGTCACTTGGATGCTCATGAGTTAGAGAGAAGTACACAATAAAGGTGATCAAATTACTATCCTAAATGAAAATCCCAGCGATTCTTGTCTTAAAGTGGCCCTGTAATAAATTAGATGTCTCAAAACTAAGCTTTCTGTAACCAAATAGCCTCATGCATGGACCATCTTTCTGGAATTCTATGGAAGGATTACCTGCAACAAACTGAATAATTTATCTGAGGTGGGGCCTGAAGTTCTGATGTTGATATTGCTGTTCATGGACCACACTGAGTAGAAAGAATGTAGTCATTAACAGAACAACCTGAAGTTAGCAGAACAGAACAATGTGAAAATAACTGTCTGATTTTCTCAGATTTCCAGGGCTTGGGGCAGAAATATAGCCCCTTTGGTTTCCTCTCAGGTGAAATAAATGTCAACTAGCTGACTTCTGCTTCATTCAGAGAAAAGCTATGGTTAACAGGAAAGAATGCCTTGGTTGCTGTACATGACTGCACAACTTATCAGCTGTATGATCTTGAGAACACCAGCCCAGCTCCAGGTTGCCTTTTTGATTAAAGCTGGACTCTAATCTCCTAGGTGTACACCTGTGGTTCTCAACTCTGCCTATGCATCAAGATACCCGGGTGAGCTTTGAAAATATTCCAGTGCCCACCAACAGAAAATCTGACCTAACTGATCTAAAACAGTGATTCTCACACTTGGCTTGACCTGGAGAGTTTTAAAAAATTCTAATGTCCAGGAAAAACCCAAACTATACATGCCAGAATTTCTAAATGTAAGAGTCTGGCATTATGGCATCTTAAAATTTTTTCCAGATGATTCCAATGCACAGGTAAGATAGAGAGTCACTGCTTGGGGGTGAAGGCTGGATATTCAAGCTTGTTGTTCTCTAGTTCCCAGGACAATTTTAATGCTTAACAAAGATTGAGTGCCACTGATCCAGACTCGCACATAGTATTATAAGGATCAGGACAAATTGTCTAGAGATCAAAGTTAACATCCCAATAATGAGCCAGAGTGAGATCCCATGCTTCCTGTCGTGATGTACTGAGAAGGACATGATATCATTTCTGAGATATTCCTGCCAAAAAAGGCATAACATGAATTTAACTATCAGGGAATGCAGTAAACAGAACCTGAGAAATATTTTTTTAAATGTGCAATGTACTGTACTCTCTGAAAATGTCAATATTATTCCTTAAAGACAAAGAAAGATGAAGGAATAGTTCCAGGTTAAAAGCGACTAAAGCGATATGGTAGCTAAATGCAACATATGATTTTTGGGAAAAAAAAGTTATAGAGGATATGATTAGGAAAACTGGCAACATTTGAATCTGGACAGTGGATTTGAAAATAGTATTGTGTCTATACTAAATTTCTTGATCTTGAAAATGGTCTTGTAATTATATAAAAGAATGTTCTACTATTAGAAATATATTTAATATACTACACAGGTTAGGAGTAAAGGTGCCTGGTGTTTGCCACTTACTTTTCAATGGTTTGTGGAACATCATATATATATATATATAAAGTGAAAATGTTATTTGCTCAATCATGTTTGACTCTGCGACCCATGGACTGAGATTGCCAGGCTTTTCTGTTCATGATATCCTCCAGGCAAGAATACTGAAGTGGATTGCCATTTTCCTACTCTAGGGGTTCTTCCTGACCCAGGAATGGAACCCTCGTCTCCTGTATTGGCAGGTGGATTCTTTACCACTGAGCCACCTGGGAAGCCATATAGGACATAGGGAATAATGTAGCATATGTGGCAAATTGTGAAAAAGTGGTGAACTGGGGTGACAGATATATGAGAATTCTTTATGTATTCTTGCTTCTTGAAACTAAATCTGGGACAAAGTCTGTATGAGAGTACATTGCATTATTTTTGTAATTTTCTTAAATTTGGAATTATTTCAAAAATAAAAATTAAAAGAATACAAAGTAAAGCAAAATTAAAAAAAACCTTGGCCTTGGCCTAGATGAATGGTAATTCACTGTGCAAGTGTGAAGCCCAGCCCTAGGGAAGTGAGTGATCCATGACTATGCACAGATGCTGCTGAAGCCCCTTTTGGGCTTATCCATCTGGCTTGCCAGTGTGGAGGACTCTGGACATCCTAACCCACACCCTCTAGGCCTGGGAGTATAGCTGCCTAGGCCAAAGTGACAAGGATGTGCACAGAAGGAGACTAAGGCTGAGAGCCACTTCCTGGGGGAAGAAGGGTTGCTCTTGCACCTTCCAATTCTGCCATGTTCAGAAGACCACCTTTCACAAAGGCTCCGTCTTTCTTCCTGGTTCAGGCATGAGGGGTGCCTGGATAGACGCTGTATGAAGAACAGTGTGAATGTCATCGTTGAGATATGTGACATTAAAGCAAAGCTAAGAACAAGCATAAGAATTGGAGGGCTGGGTCCTATGGCAGTTCTATTTCCAGATTTTAAGGAATCGCCAACTGTTCTCCATAGTGGCTGTACTAGTTTGCATGACCCTGAGGGACGGGATGAGGAGGGAGGTAGGAGGGAGGGTCAGGATGGGGAACACATGTACACGCATGGCTGATTCATGTGAATGTATGGCAAAAACCACCACAATATTGTAAAGTAATTAGCCTCCAATTAAAATAAATTTAAAAAAAGAAAAAGAATTGGAAGGCTTTGCATGATTTCTTCCACCTTTGATGCCTCATGGAATACACCACTAAACAGTGTTATATTAACAAAGCAAGTTGCAGTCAAGCTCCTTCCTATTGTCCTTTTAGCATTCTACCTTTGGGAGAATTTGTTGTTGCTTCTCAGTTTGAAGGCTTCCTCTCCTCCTTTGTCTTGGTGATTTTGGTCTCAATGTGGATAGTCACAGCAGGCTTGCCAACGCTTTTGCAGCTGGCTGGTAATTGGAGACTCTGGCCTTGAAACTTCCTAACACCATCCGTGTTCTGGTCTTGAAACTTTATCCTTTGAATCTTATCTTCCAACTTTTCCCCAGGATTCTCATTTTTGACTCCTTGTTTTATCTTTTGCTTTCAGCTCTACATTTAAATTCTATGAAACTGACAGCTGCTAGAATTTTCCTAGCCATTTTCAGAGGAGGAGAAAGAAGTACAGAGAGATGAGGTAATATATTTTTATTTTTTTTTTTAAAGATTTGTTTGATGTGAACCATTTTTAAAGTCTTTATTGAATTTTTTACAACATTGCTTTCTTTTTATGTTGTGCTTTTGGGCCTCAAGGCATGTGGAATCTTAGCTCCCTAACTGGGGATTGAACCCTCACTTGCTGCATTGGAAAACAAAGTCTTAACCACTGGACCACCAAGAAAGTCCCTTAGGTAATTTATTTAAGTCACACAACTAGTAAATGAAGGAATCAGAACTGGATCCACTCAGGTATTGAATTTTGTCTTATTTACATTATTCCTCTCAAAGCAGAAATTCTCTCTTCCACTTGTATTCAGAGGGTTAGTATTCATGAAGTATATCTAATGGCTTCTCTTCTAAGCTGTGAGTTAGGGAGCTAGAGCTGGGCTTGATAGAGTTCTATCAAGAATTTTTTGCTAGAGTTACTAAGCCTGGTTGAAAAGGTGCCAGTGGTCAGGTGAGGGTTGCGTATGTTTTTCTTCTCTTTACTGCAGCTGACTGTCCCTTTACAGTGTACAGGAATAGAAGGAGGTTATGTGATTCCAATGAACATATCCTATGGATGCTATCAAAGCATTAAGAGATAATTTATAAGCAAAAACCCCCAAAAGATACATTAATAAATTTAAGCAAGGTCTGCTTTTCCAGTAGAGTCTACTCCTCTCAAGTCTGGACACTGCGTTTAGTTGAAAGTAATTCACCTGCAGAGAAATATAGAGACAGCTGAATGCAGCCTGCTGCTTTCAACCTAACCCTTGCCTCAGTTGTCAGAAAGCTCTTTTCTAGCTTATTTTATTTCAGTGTATGACTTTTGTTTCCAATTGTGAATGCTGAGTGAACCCCTTTCAAAATCTGTGCTATCTGAGTTCATTCTTGTTTTCAAAAGGCTGAACCTCCTCTTCCACGCGTGGTCACCTCACTGCCTTCCTGCAGTAAATACCCAGGGCCCCAGGGAGTCTGAAACCCTCACTCTCCTACTCCTCCTCTGGGTGCTTTCTGTTCCTTTTTCATCTGAAGATGCTCATTGTCTCAAGGGGTAGTCACTCCCTATGATCTAGTTTCTTGGAGGTAAAGATGAAAGCCCAAGGACAGTACTGACTTGCTTGAGGTCAGACAGCTATAGGTGACTGTGCTGGAACTTAAGCACAGGTCTTGACTTCCTGATCAAGCCTTTTGCACAGCATTATGCCATTGACCCAGATGGTTTTAAAGGAGAGGTAGCCTGGAGTTCAGCAGATGTGGAGTAAAGTCATAGCTGCCCCACGTGCTGGTAGTGGGACAGTGAGGAAGTGGATTAAACACTTTATTTCCTCAAAATGGGAATTATGATCTAAAATGGAAATTATACATACAATGTACAAGGTTGTAAGGATGAAAGGAGATAATATGTAAAAGTATGGTAAATGCAAAGTTGTACAGTAAATATAAATATCCACCTCCACCCTTTTTCAAAAATGCCTTGGAGTGGTCTACCTGCCTTCCTTCTGGGGTTGACTGAAGCTGAGAAGACACACAGGAAGTCAGGGTCTTAGATGTACAGGTAACCCATAAGCCTGAATACCTGATTCATTTTCCAGAACTTTAAAAAAAAACCAGAATTTTTAAAAGCCATAAAGGAGTTTTAAAAGTTAGTGTTTACCTCACTTATTCAAGGTGAGTAACAGAATCCCACATTCTTTCATTGTACAGAAAAGGAAACAGTTCATGTGAGGTTGAAAGCCTTATTCAACACAGATGCTAATTAGCATCAGCATTGGGACTAGAACTCAAATCTCAATCTCCAGGCCACAACCTTTGAGGCACCATGTATGCTGGGATGTATGATTAGAGAAAAGTATTTGTTTTTGAAGAGAATTATTTTATTTATGAGATAACCAAATTGGGGGCACAATAAGGTTTTCTCTAATGGAATTTTATTATTAAACTCTCAGAGTAAGATTGCACATCTTTGCAAATGTTTCCATCATTCCTTATTCATTCATTTCCTGTGAGTCGTCATGAATTTACTGCCTTACTTATTCAATATAGCACTTTTTTTCTACAGGCTTTGCAAGGAACAAGCATATTTCACAGTTGATAGAAGCTAAGACTCCCACCAACTCTGTCAGCTTAGTTGCTATGGTGATAAATGGTTTAAGAAAGTCTCACTTATTTGGAAATATATTTAGAAATAATTGAGCCCCTTGAGAGCAAAATGTCCCAAATTCTCGCTTTCGTAGTACTTGATAGTTTTCCTTAAGGGGACCAATAGCTTTTGAAGGAAACGTCTTCTAATTGTGGTGGTTCAGGTGCTCGTATTCAATCTACGAGTTTCTCTGCCCCCTTGATTACAACTTGGGCTGGTAGGACTTGTCCCGGGCTCAGCAAATCCCCTGCTTGCTTACACACCACCAGGGATTAAAAGAAATGTTGCCCAGGAGATGTCTTTCCTAGAGTGTTTACAGATTAGATTTTGATGTTAATTAGACAAAATGTGATTACAACAGAAATGAATGCTGGAAGTCTGACAAAGCAGACACTGAGGAGAAATGTATGATATGAACTTGTTTCTTGAGCAAAGGAGAAGGGGCCTTGGCAGTTTGTGTGAATGTAACCCTCTCAACATCCTCCCATTCCACACATTACTCTCACTCTTTCAAGTTTCCTGAACTAGTATCTGCTAAAGTCTGGTTAATTCTTGTGTAAAAAGGAACATTAAGCCCATTTGACACAATGGATAACGATTTATTGGAAATGTTCTATGTCCCAGGACTCCACTTACATGCATTATCACTTCTAATCTTACAATAAACCTATGTGTGGAAAATGATATTTTAATGCTCATTTTATAGATGAAGAACCTAAGATTCACACCAGTATTGTGCTGGGATTCAAGGGTATGCCCTCTGGGTGCTAAGGCCTTACACTGCCCTAACATCACCTTGGGGGTTTGAGCCAATCCTTCCCAAGCAGACCCTTGAACTCACTGCCTTAGGAACTAACATTCCCATCCCTCTAATGAACAGAGGTAGCCTTGAAGCTCTTAGTGTTATTCCACACAGGATAATCTGCCACTTAGTTTAGCATGTGTCTGACCTAACAATTGTGTTAATCCATCTGACCTAACAATTATACAAGTCCTACTTTCTTTAGCTCCCTTTGTCATGTTGGGAATAATAAAGGGTGACTGTCATCAGACATCAGCAGTGGCAGCATAGCATGGTAGGTGAAAGCATTTGCTCTGCCAAGGATCAAATCCCAGCTCTACAACTGATTGGGCTTCCCTGGTGGCTCAGACAGTAAAGAATCTGCCTGCAATGCAGGAGACCTGGGTTCAATCCCTGGTGTGGGAAGATCCCCTGGAAGAGGGCACAGCAACCCACTTCAGTATTCTTAACTGGAGAATCCCCATGGACAAAGGAGCCTGGCAGCTATACCCCATGGGGTTGCAGAGTTGGTCGGACACAAGTGAATGACTAAGCGCAGCGCAGTACCACTAATTGGCCGAGTGAGACTTTTCTATACCTCCATCTCCCCATTGATAAAATGGGGATGATAATACTGCCTACTGTGAGGATGCTCCTGAGGACTGAAGAATATGCATAAAGCTAGAATGTAAATTCACAGAGCCAGGCCCATTGATATATTATCTACCCTGGCTCCAGATCCAATACACTATTGTTTGTTACTGCAGTAAAGGCTACTTTATTTGGAAAAAAGCATCTGGGAATGCTGCTCACTTCAACCTTGGACAGTGTCAATGGGCTTCATTACCTTGCTCAGTAGAGGAGGAAACTGAACATCCTTTCTTTTTCTCCTCATAGAGACTGATCCTAAAACTTTAGTGGAGAGTTTCTCCTCCTCTCATGTCTGGTTTGACTCTTCCCCCAAGGATTTACCAACTGGTTACGTGGAAGCCTTAGGTTTCCAGGGCAAGTTTTCACTGATCCACCCTAAATGGTTGTCTCTGAATTTACCTAGACAGCATATTAAAAAGCAGAGACATTACTTTGCTAAGAAAGGTCTGTCTAGTCAAGGCTATGGTTTTTCCAGTAGTAATGTATGGATGTGAGAGTTGGACTATAAAGAAAGCTGAGCACCGAAGAATTGATGCTTTTGAACTGTGGTATTGGAGAAGACTCTTGAGAGTCCCATGGACTGCAAGGGGATTCAACCAGTCCATCCTAAAGGAGATCAGTCCTGGGTGTTCATTGGAAGGACTGATGTTGAAGCTGAAACTCCAATACTTTGGCCACCTGATGTGAAGAGTTGACTCATTTGAAAAGATCTTGATGCTGGGAAAGATTGAGGGCAGGAGGAGAAGGGGACTACCTAGGATGAGATGGTTGGATGATATCACTGACTCAATGGACATGAGTTTGGGTAAATTCCGGGAGTTGGTGATAGACAGGGAGGCCTGGTGTGCTGTGGTTCATGGGGTTGCAAAGAGTCAGACACGAATGAGTGACTGAACTGAAGGATAACAGCTTAATTTTCCTTTGTCTAACATAATTTAGGTCATGGAAGGACAAAAACTGAAAGGTTCACTAGGAATTATAATCTTGATATTCTTTGAACATTTCTAATTTGTGTCGAAACATGGCCAAACCTGTTAGTATTTGACTTGAAAGAAGTGATAACTCTACATGATAACTGAAAGAAATTGAGGTACCCAATTGCCAGTACTAAAAGCTACCCATGTTTTCAAGAAGATGCCAATTATTTTTCCAAGCCAGAACTCTAAAGAAGAATTTTTCTAACGTGGAGCAGTTTATGGTAACATCTGGTCTTCTATTTAGTTGAACACAGAGCTTTCTGTAAACATTTCCCTATGGCATTTTGTTGCCTGCTTCTTCTGGATCACATCTCCTAAATGTTTCCCATGCAAAATATGTTCCTTGAATCTCTAACAAAGTACAGACATACCATGGAGATATAGTCAGTTAGGTTTCAGACCACCACAGTAAAGCAAATAACACAATAAAGCAAGTCACACAAAATTTTAAATTTGTCAATGCATATAACAGCTATTTTTACACTGCACCATAGTCTGTTAATAGTCTGTGCAATAGCATTATGCCCAAAAAAGCAACGTACATATCTTAATTTTAAAATATTTTATTGCTAAAAATGTTACCCACTATCTGAGCCTTCAGTAAGTAGTTATCCTTTTGTTGATAGAGGGTCTTGCCTTGAGGTTGATGGCTGTGCCAATTTCTGGGCTTCACAGGTGGCACTAGTGGTAAAGAACCCGCCTGCCAATGAATGAGACGGGAGAGACATGGGTTTGATCTCTGGGTCAGGAATGTCCTTTGGAGGAGGGCATGGCAACCCACTCCAGCATTCTTGCCAGGAAAATCCCATGGACAGAGGAGCCTACCGTTCATTTGGTCGGTTTACTAGGAGTTTACTACACGAACAAGGAGTTTACTACACGCACAAGAAATTTACTACATCGACTGACTGCTCTTTCACCAATGATTTCTCTGTAATACGCAATGCTGTATGAGAATATTTTACCCAAAGTTGAACTTCTTTCAGAATTGAAGTTAATCCTCTCAAACCAAGCCACTGCTACAGCAAATAGGCTTATGTACAATTCTAGGTCCTTTGTTGTCATCTTAACAATGTTCCCAGCATCTTCACTTGGAGTAGATTCCCTCTCAAGAAACCACTCTTTGCTCATCCATTAGAAGTAACTGCTCATCTGCTTGTTTTATCATGAGATTGCAGCAATTCAGTTACAACTTCAAGCCCTACTTCTAGTTTTCTTGCTATTTCCACCACATACGCTGTTACTTCCTCTACTGAAGTTTTAAACCCCTTAAAGTCATCCATAAGAACTGGAATCAACTTCTTCCAGACTCCTGTTAAATTTGAGATTTGGACCTCTTGCCATGAATCACAAATGTTCTTTATGGTTTCTAAAGTGGTGAATCCTTTCCAAAATATTTGCAATTGACTTTGCCCAAATCCACCAGAGGAACACTAGAAATGACAGCTATAGCTTTATGAAATGTATTTTTTAAATGATAAGATTTGGAAGTTGAAATTACTCCTTGACAAAATTACTCATTCTATGTAGTTCTAATAGACAAGCTGGTTCTGGTCCATGGAGAGTGAATTGTCTGGAAATAGCACCAGACTTTGAAGTAAACTGGTTTCAAATTCTGCTTTTATCACATAGGAGCTAAGTATCTTTGGGAAATTTATTCACATTCTCTGAATAGCTTTTCGTGAGATAACACTGTTTATTTCATTAAATTATGAGAATAAAAATTTTAAAATAAAGCACAAAGTGAAAGTGAAGTGTTACTCAACTGTGTCTGACTCTTTGCCACCCCACAGATTGTAGCCCACCAGGTTTCTCTGTCCATGGGATTATCCAGGGAAGAATACTGCAGTAGACAGCCATTCCCTTCTCCAGGGGATCTTCTCAACCTAAGGATCTAACCTGGGTCTCCTGCATTGCAGGCAGATTCCTTACCATTTGAGCCACCAGAAAAAGCCCAAAGTAAAGCGTCAGTTCAGTTCAGTCACTCAGTTATGTCTGACTCTTTGCGACTCCATGAACTGCAGCACACCAGGCCTCCCTGTCCATCACCAACTCCCGGAGTTTACTCAAACTCACGTACATTGAGTTGGTGATGCCATCCAACCATCTCATCCTCTGTCGTCCCTTTGTCCTCCTACCTTCGATTTTGTTAACATCAGGGTCTTTTCAAATGAGTAAACTCTTTGTATCAGGTGGCCAAAATATTGGAGTTTCAGCTTTAACATCAGTCCTTCCAATGAACACCCAGGACTGATCTCCTTTAGGATGGACTGGTTGGATCTCCTTGCAGTCCAAGGGACTCTCAAGAGTCTTCTCCAACACCACAGTTCAAAAGCATCAATTCTTCGGTGCTCAGCTTTCTTTATAGTCCAACTCTCACATCCATACATGACTATTGGAAAAACCATAGCCTTGACTAGACGGACCTTTGTTGACAAAGTAATGTCTCTGCTTTTGAATGTGCTATTTAGGTTGGTCATAACTTTCCTTCCAAGGAGTAAGTGTCTTTTAATTTCATGGCTGCACCATTTGCAATGATTTTGGAGCCCAGAAAAATAGTCAGCCACTGTTTCCACTGTTTCCCCATTTATCTGCCATGAAGTGATGGGACCAGATGCCATGATCTTAGTTTTCTGAATGTTGAGCTTTAAGCCGACTTTTTCACTCTCCACTTTCACTTTCATCAAGAGGCTCTTTAGTTCCTCTTCACTTTCTGCCATAAGGGTGGTGTCATCTGCATATCTATTGATTCCAGCTTGTGCTTCCTCCAGCCCAGCATTTCCATGATGGGATAGCATAATGCCTGGCACATTGTACTTGCACAATAATATAAATCTGAATTTTCATTCACTCATTCAGCACTTTTATTGAATGGTGTCAATTAGCATTGATATGCTGCTGCTGCTGCTGCTAAGTCGCTTCAGGCGTGTCCGACTCTGTTTGACCCCATAGACAGCAGCCCACCAGGCTCCCCCATCCCTGGGATTCTCCAGGCAAGAACACTGGAGTGGGTTGCCATTTCCTTCTCCAATGCATGAAAGTGAAAAGTGAAAGTGAAGTCGCTCAGTCCTGTCCGACTCTTAGCGACCCTATGGACTGCAGCCCACCAGGCTCCTCCGTCCATGGGATTTTCCAGGCAAGAGTACTGGAGTGCGTTGCCTTTGCCTTCTCCATTGATATGCTATCAATTAGTATTCAATAAAAGTGTTGAATGAGAATAAAGATTCAGATCTATTATTATCATCAGTAGTAGTAATAGTACTAGAAGTAGTAATGGTAATTACTTTGTACTAAAAAAGTGTTCATTGCTCAAGTTGTGTCTGACCCTTTGCAACCCCATAGGCCATAGCCCTCCAGGCTCCTCTGTCCATGGAATCTTCCTGGCAAGAGTACTGGAGTGGATAGCCATTCCCTTCTCTAGGGGAATCTTCCTCACCCAGGGATTGAACCCAGAAAGTGAAGTGTAGATTAAAATAATAAAGTGAGAAATTATAGGAATATTTAGTAGGGAAAAATGTGGCAGGACACTGAGAAATTATGGGGTCAGAAAGAAGGAGGGGTCATTATGAGTAGCAGGTTCCCAAATACCTGGGTGGTCTGAGTGCAGGTAGCAAACAGGAAAGGCAGAGGGAGAGGCAAGGTTAAAGAGTGGTGGCCTCTGCTTGGCAGGTGTTGAGTTTGAAGTGTTTAGAGGTTACCTAAGAGGCTTGGGAGTCTGGAGGAAAATAATCCACTTTTTTCTTTGGCTCTCCCAGAAGAGGAAGGAAGTTTCTATTCCTTTCAGGAACCTCTAGCAAATATCTTATATTTTGTTGACGTGAATTGAACCTGGTGCCTTTCAAGGATCAACCACATTGCCTGGATATCAGATACACTGATTATTTTTTTAAAATACAATCTGGTCATCTCTGGAGCTGGGGGTGGATAAGTTTTCCCCAGACCATATGGCTGACTCCGGGAAAAATGCCATCAAATATCCACTACAGGGAAACTCCACCATTGTCAGGCACAGGGCAAATTATAAATAAATTTTTGTCCTAGCTCCCAGGGATCACATAGACCACGGTAGCATAGAGAAGGTACATCTACTTACATCTAGGGGTATTGAGAGAGGTTTGATAGAGGACTTGGCTTTTGCAATGGTTTCTTCAAGACTGCTCAGAAATTTGCCCAACAATGAAAGTAGATGGACAAAGATAAAGTGTATTTTGACAGAGAAGTAATGCTCAAACGTTAGAGGCCCTTACAGAAAGGACTGATTGGGTTTGTCTGGAGGATTTCCCTTGCCTCTGATTCAGAGACCATACTCTTTGGGCAACAGAGTATCTTGTTTCTATGTAAAGAATTATATAGAATTGTCTTAATCCATTGGACATAACTTTTAAAATAAGTTTTAATTTTCATTCCATCTAATTTTGACAGTAGAAAAAGGAAGGGGTGTGTATACTGCACAGTATTATTGAATATAACTGCGGTCATCGTAGGTTTTGCCCAACATGACTCATTTTTTGATACAAAAGGGTTTATGTGACAGCTGTTTGATACTAGCTTTGGGAACTTTAGAAACTTGTCAAATCTCTAGTGTACCTCAATTTTCTCATCTAGAAAATGAAAGATAATAATACCTTGGCTGCAGCCTCATTGTTAGATACAAATGCTCTAACACATGTAAAGGAGCTTGTAGATTGTATCTCTCTACCCAAATAGAAAAATTATTGTCATTATCATTGTAATTATTATGAGAACCATGGGGCAATAAACCAAGAGGAGCAGTTTAAGACCTCTTCTGGGAAGAAAAGTTGTAGTGACCAGATTGCAAGCAGAGGGAACAGCAGGCACCAGCTGAATGCACTGCCTCTTAGTCTTCTGATTATAAAGGGGATGATCCATCAACTAACTTTATCAAGGTCAAAAGTACTATAACCACAAAAGGCAGAGTCAGAATACTGCCTTCATCAGTAGTATGAGCTGCACTGGTTTGTGGAACTAACAACTGAGTTCCTACTACATGCAGAGCCCTCACTCTAGACATCATTTGCTGTCTCGTTGACACTTCCAATCAATTGTGTGAGGATTAATACATCTAAGTGTATACTGTTTCAAAATAAAAAGGGGAAAAGATAAATAATGTTGACAGATATGATGTTAGTTCTGGGTTTACTTTTATATTGTTGTCAGTGATGAATCTAGGTGTAAAGTTTTCAGGACGTAAGCACAGTACAGTTAATGGTTAAGTCAAAGAGATCACAGGGCACATTACATTAAAAACAAACTTCTAAGTTTTGAAAATAGGTCTTATGGCTTAGGAAATTTTTTTATATCATATTCAAACTAAAACTCAAAATGGGCCATGTCTCAATTTACTTATATGGAAATGAAGATAATGTGTTCTGGAAAACCATGTTAGATGACTCAAAAAGTAGTTCTGATGTGAATACAGCCCTGGAGTTAAAGATACATGTGAAAAATTTGAAAAAATCATTCCATGAACTGCAAAAGTAAAAAAAAAAAAAAAAAGAACATTTCTAAATTAATCCATGATTTTCTATGGTAACTTAGATATATATGCATATCTATGCAAAAGTAAGTTAACAGACTGAAAACAATGAGGCAATTAATCTATAATCTAAAAGTTTAAGTATATGAAAAAGCTAAAAACCGAAACCCACTTTGGGGGAATCTTTCTATCAGAAAAAATTGGAAACACTTTATAATAATTGACCTTACCTTATGTTTGTGACTATATGGCAATTTTAGAGTATTGTTTAGAGTATTACAAGATGAATCCTGTGTTCATTGATTTGAATAAATATGTGGCAATGTAATGATTGTAGTTACAATTACAGAACACAAAATAATGGGGGCATCTTAGTGAAAATAAATATAGGCTCTCCAGTCAGATAGACCTGCATTAGCTCAGTCTCTCACTAGCTCTTTTATACTTAGAAAATTACCACTCTAATTCTCAGTTCCTTCATCTACAAACTGGAGCTAACAGTATTACCGGCTTATTATTAATAGTAATACAATTAAACTAGAAAGTACCTGTAAAGCACTAAGTGGAATCCGGACACATCATAAGCTCTAAGTAAATATGTTATTCCTACTCTTGTTTTAAAGTTGTGGAACAATTTATTCTTTCTTGTGCCTTTCTACAGACTGCAGTTTATACCATAGTAGAGTAGTCCTATGTCTAAGCTTAAATGAGTTTGGGGATCGGATGGAGTTTCCTGTCGTCATTTAGCAGACAACCTTCAACCTTGAAGCCAAAGAGACTCAGATTCATATCAGAAATTGTTGCTATGTGAATATAAACACAAACGTTATCTTTGTTTATTTTTTGTAAAGACATACGGCAGTTTAGAGTAAAATTATAGCATTGTATGGTAGAGTTTCCTGTACAATGTCATGAACGTCTGTCCAGGGTTCATCAGGCACTCTGTCTATCAGATCCAGTCCCTTAAATCTAATTCTCACTTCCACTGTATAATCATAAGGGATTTGATTTAGGTCATACCTGAATGATAGAGTGGTTTTTCCCAATTTCTTCAATTTAAGTCTGAATTTGGCAATAAGGGGTTCATGATCTGAGCCACAGTCAGCTCCTGGTCTTGTTTTTGCTGATTGTATACAGCTTCTCCATCTTTGGCTGCAAGAATATAATCGATCTGATTTTGGTGTTGACCATCTGGTGATGTCCATGTGTAGAGTCTTCTCTTGTGTTGTTGGAAGAGGGTGTTTGCTATGACCAGTATATTGTCTTGGCAAAACTTAGCCTTTGCCCTGCTTCATTCCGTACTCCAAGGCCAAATTTGCCTGTTACTCCAGGTGTTTCTTGACTTGCTACTTTTGCATTCTAGTCCCCTATAATAAAAAAGACATCTTTTTTGGGTGTTAGTTCTAAAAGGTCTTGTAGGTCTTCATAGAACAAAGCTAGTGGAGGTGATGGAATTCCAGTTGAGCTATTTCAAATCCTGAAAGATGATGCTGTGAAAGTGCTGCACTCAATATGCCAGCAAATTTGGAAAACTCAGCAGTGGCCACAGGTCTGGAAAAGGTCAGTTTTCATTCCAATCCCAAAGAAAGGCAATGCCAAAGAATGCTCAAACTACTGCACAATTGCACTCATCTCACATGCAAGTAAAATAATGCTCAACATTTTCCAAGCTAGGCTTCAGCAATACATGAACTGTGAACTTCCAGATGTTGAAGATGGTTTTAGAAAAGGCAGAGGAACCAGAGATCAAATTGCCAACATCCGCTGGATCATGGAAAAAGCAAGAGAGTTCCAGAAAAACATCTATTCTGCTTTATTGACTATGCCAAAGACTTTGACTATGTGGATCACAATAAACTGTCGAAAATTCTGAAAGAGATGGGAATATCAGACCACCTGACCTGCCTCTTGAGAAATCTGTATGCAGGTCAGGAAGCAACAGTTAGAACTGGACATGGAACAACAGACTGGTTCCAAATAGGGAAAGGAGTACATCAAAGCTGTATATTGTCACCCTGCTTATTTAACTTATATGCAGAGTACATCATGAGAAACACTGGGCTGGAAGAAGCACAAGCTGGAATCAAGATTGCCGGGAGAAATATCAATAACCTCAGATATGCAGATGATGCCGCCCTTGTGGCAGAAAGTGAAGAGGAACTGAAAAGCCTCTTGATGAAGGTGAAAGAGGACAGTGAAAAAGTTGGCTTAAAGCTCAACATTCAGAATACTAAGATCATGGCATCTGGTCCCATCACTTCATGGCAAATAGATGGGGAAACAGTGGAAACAGTGTCAGCCTTTATTTTTCTGGGCTCCAAAATCACTGCAGATGGTGATTGCAGCCATGAAATTAAAAGATGTGACTGAGCGACTGAACTGAACTGATGGTAGAGTTTATAGCATATTTAGATGTAATCTATATGACAATTCTCATACAAAGAATGTATGCATAAATGGATCTATACTGTTTACAAAGAGGGAGAGGGGGGAGTTCCAATTCAAATCCCAGAGCCACAGCTTCCTAGCTTTGTTACCCTACAAACATGATTTCACTTTTTTGCACACCCATTTTCCTTGTTTATACAAAGAGAATAGCAACAGGACTCTCAGAAACACTAAAGCCTAGGGATTCTGAAAAAGAGTAAGTTCTCAATGCATTTGAAGTCTTCTTTCCTTTTCTGCTAAATGTGACCTTGATTATAAGTAGAAAGAACTTTTTAACATCTTATGGAAAAATGAGCTATTTCAGAGTAGTTTTAAATTAGGTAAGGAATTTAAACAGTCTTAATGTAATTCACCCTATCCCAGCAACCCATTTAAATGAATTATAGTCTTTTAATATCAGGATCATAAAAAGGAGTGAGACCTATTTATAGGGATAATTAAGACACCAGGGTAAAGCGACAGTACTGTCAATAATCGTAGTCTTGATCATCATAATAGTGAAAACTCATTGAGCACTTCCTATTCCTTTACTCATAATAACTCAACAAATCTCTGCACTAACCTTCTGAAAAGAGTTTGATGTTTGGATGAAGAACATGTAGCCCAGAGTAAGCATCAGAGTTTCTAAGGGAGGATGACTGGCCACACAGAAAGGGTCTTTAAAGCAAAATTACCTTCATAAATTAACCAGTGTTGAGGACATGGTCCTCCACCATGTAGGCTCATAAAAACACTCTCGTATATATCCCCAAGTTAATTGGATTTGGAAATGCTGATTCAGGCTTAAAGAAAAAAAAATAAAAGGACTTGCAAAAGACAGATGAGCAAATCAGAATCACAATTTATCCATTTGCAACATGAAATACCTGTCAAACAAAATAGATATTTGTGTCAGCTTGACCAGCACATTCCGTCCCTGTAAACAACTCTGTAGAAAAAAGTAAAGCCAAATGATATATAAAAGGACTCATGGTGAGTAAGGGGAGTTTGGTGTGATTTGACTACTGAGTAGCATCAGGCCGTGTTAGTCTAACACATCAATTTCCAGATGGGGCTAGTCCTTCCAGATGGGCTTGGAGCCAGGTAGACATTGAGAGGATTGTTTCTGCCAAAATTTGTTTCTAGAACTCCCTGTTTTCTTCTGATTATTTAGATACAAAGCCTTAAGTGTATCTCTGTGAACCAGAATATTTTTTATGACTTTTCATATTACTGTTTTAATGCAGGAGTTGGCCAACTATGACCCACAGGCCAACTTCAGCCAGCCATCTGATTTTATACTGCCCAGAACTAAGAATAGCTTTTACTTTTACAAATGGTTGAAAAAAATCAAAGGAATACTATTTCATGCCATGTGAAAATTATATGAAATTCGAATTTCAGTGTTCATAAACAGTTTTACTGAAAGGCAGCCACACTCACTCATTTATGTATTGTCTATGGCTTCTTCCTTGCTGCAAGGGCAGCAACCTACAAGCCGTGACACTGACCCTGTGACAAGCAAAGCCGAAAGTATTTACTATGTGTTTCTTAACAGAAAAAAAATTGCTGACCCATGCTCTAATTCATTATTTTTGTTTTATTAATCTCTGGATGAGCAATCATATTTCTCATACATTCTTGAGGGGGCCACACATTGTATAGCCTGCTTGCGTCTGACGTATTTCAGGTTACTTAATTTTATTGTCACAAAATCTTAGTTAAATCTGGAGTTAGAATATAAAATCATTTGATTATAATTGATAAAGTATCATTTATTGAGCAGTTGGGAGCTTTATGTGATGCTCTTATTTTATGTACAGAATCACACTATGTAGCAATTTTTATTATATCTATTTTTAGGATGGAGGAAACTGTAGCCAGAATGAGACTTTTCTCAGGTCTATCCATGATTATTAGCAAAGCTAATAATTGGAACTTAAACCAAGGCTGCCAAACTCTAACACCTGTTTTTCTCTTTCCTATCACACTGTCATCTCACATTAATAAACCAAAAAGGAATTAGGAAGGCAACAATCCATTTTACAGCAAAATATATTTAAAAACATAATCAATTTTTTCAAAAAGGCTGCTGTTCATGAGTATCTTCAAAGCCATTCCAACAAATTCAGGCTAATAAGCATTTTCCATGTCAAGGGTGACAGAATCAAATGCAGTAGAGACTAGGTAGATGATACAGACAGAGGAAGTGGACCACATGTAAGAAAAATTGTGTCATCTTTGTCTAATTTTCAGTGTTTAGTTTCCCATTTTTATATAGATAACAATATAGAAGCTATTACTTAAACAATAATTCAAGCACTAAGCTTATGGTGTATCGAGTCTTCATGTCCTATCTAAAGGGGACTGACGCTACGCAGAACCAGCCAGCAGCTACTATGAGGGAGTTTAGGACCAGAGTTTCTAGATCTGGATTTTCAAGGGAAGTCATAGAACTGGATTTTTTCCCTCACTACATTATGTGAATCTCAAAACACCATACAGGTCAAAAAATAGTTATATTTGGATCAAATGTGGCCCATGGGCTGCCAGGCTGTAACCTTTGTGTTATAATGATAAGTTAACACGTCTCTCCCTTACCCCTCCCAACCACATTGCTCTCAGCTAGTGTAGAACCTGTAACTGGATTTCTGCTCACATCTCTATCTACAAGGACAGAGACGTCTAAGGATGGAGGCTATAAAAGTCACCTGTGTATGTGTGTATGCTCAGTCATGTCCAACTCTTTGCAAGCCTATAAATTGTAGCCCTTTAGGCTCCTCTGGCCATGGGCTTTTCCAGGCAAGAGTGTTAAAATAAGTTGCCATGCCCTTCTTCAGGGGATTTTCCTGACCCAGGGATTGAACCCAAGTCTCCTGCATCGCAGGCAGATTTTTCACCCACTGAGCCATCTGGGAAACCCTAACAGTCACAAGTGGAAGTGAAGTGAAGTCACTCATTCGTGTCCGACTGTTTGCAACCCCATGGACTGTAGCCTACCAAACTCTTCCATCCATAGGATTTTCCAGGCAAGAATACTAGTGTGGATTGCCATTTCCTTCTCCAGGGGATCTTCCCGACCCAGGGATTGAACAGTCACAAAGGAGGCTTTAATTATTCAAATGGCCTTTTTACTCCTTAATTCCATCGTAACTATTGTATCTAACAGGCTTTTGATCTCCCTCAGGGTACTGCCTTATTAAAAGTCTTTTCTGCCTTTTAAAATTCCCCACCCAGTTTTTTTATGTTCTATGCCAGCTAATTCGGCAGGCTTTCTCTACTTTCTTCTCAAGCCTGTTGGGAGGAAAACAAGCCTGAGAAGCAGTGTTCTTGCCTTCGTTTTTGTTCTCTTGTTTCTAATGTCTGCATTCCCATCGAGGGATTAACATACATGCCTTACAAAACCCACTCAAGAGCTCCGCCTTGTTGAAAGCTTCATAACAAACAGGTTAAAGAGAAAAAGATCTGAATGTCTGTTAAAAGACATCATATTTGTGTAAGTAATGAGTTTTTTCCAGAGAATGAAGCAAATCTCACAAACTAGTCATTTCTTCTTATAACCTGGGTTTCTTAAAACAGAAACAGATTCTAAACATGTGTAGACCAACCAGAAGGAAAAAGTTCAATTTAAACTCAAAATATTTCTTAAGTTTTGCTTGGAAGGAAAAAAAAAAGCAAAAAGTTTTAGGAAATAAGAAAATATTGCACTTGACTTCTTAGAACTTGGGCTTTCCTTGTGGCTTAGCTGGTAAAGAATCCATCTGCAATGCAGGAGATCTGGGTTTGACCCCTGAGATGGGAAGATCCCCCTGGAGCAGGAAAGGCTACCCACTCCAGTATTCTGGCCTGGAGAATACAATAAACTGTATAGTCCATGGGGTCGCAAAGAGTTGGATGCGACTGAGTGACCTTCACTTTCACTTTCCTAGAACTCAGCATTATCACATAAACTACCTGAGGCCAGGGACAGTTGCCAAGGCATGGCAAATGTTGCAACATACAAGTGATGGACTGAGTATAAGAGAGGAAAGATGGATGTTTACCCAGAATTTAGTTTTCCTAATCTTTAGTAATGGTCATGTCTTGCTAGGGTGTCTGCATCTAAAAATACTTTTAAGAAAAGGGATACCTCCTATTGACAATTACGAATGCCTTCATTTTTCTGACTATAAAAGAAATAATATCTTCTCTAGCAGTTGTATCAACATGCAAGATGGGAAAAAAAAAATCACATTTGACTTGGCCTAAAAAAGTACATGAGAGCAAAGTCTGGGTTTTGTTTAATTTTACTTTTGGCCACTGGATAGAATCATGACTATCCACTAACTAATATAACCACTAACTAATTTTCTTTAACTCCTCTGAAAACAATTTGTATTATGAGGATAATAGCAGAGGTGTTGTGGTCAAACATATCAAGTGAAAATATTTCAAAGTATATAAAGCACTGGGAATTTTCAAATTTTTAAATTTCAAAGTATAAAAAGCACTATTGTTAGCACAGGTAAATGAAAAATCTGTAAACAAATGGGAAAATAAAATTCCAGCCTTAATCAAAAAAGAATTACAAAAATGTGGGTGGGAGGGTAATAATTTTGCAGCATTTGGAATGATTTCACTGAGATTTCCTGGCATCTATTATCAGGGACAATTGTGTGGTATACATATAATTTTCTTTTCTTTGTCAGACCTACACGCAATATTTACTCTTCTGAGAATATTCAGAATACATTTGCCATGTATTAAACATGATTTGCCCATGTTTAAGCTATTTGTGCAGATTCATTTATCTCAGTACAGTTGTTTTTTATGAAAGGCACAGGGTACAGTAGCTAGAGCCTGAAAGTGGTAGTCAGCAGATAAAGAGTAGTGAGTGATAATAATAAGGCTTTGCCTATATATGATTTTTTTTTCTCTTAAAACCCATATTCTAGCTACATAATACTTTCTTTTGATTCTCAGTAATTAAATAATTCTAATACAAAATGTGTAATGTGTTTTGTATATTAAGTTGAGAGAGGGTAGGAAATAATTGTAACAAGTATTAGCTTAGTAGTACTTTAGATACTGTGTATCAATTATAATTAATTGCCAAGTACTGATATACAACATCTCATCACAGCTTATAGCCTAATGTAATTTATAGTCATTTGCACCTGGAAATAGTATCAAGTACTTTTCAACTTTATCTTAATTTGATTTCAATCCTTGCCAGAGATTTCTTTTTCTACTCACAATGTGCTGAAGGAAAAGAAATTTTATAACTTACTCCTTTGGCCTGTTCAAATATTTAACAAAGGAAATTTCTCTTTATTCTTAATTTTACTTTTGGTCATTTTTTTTTGTATTAAAATCATAACTAATGACAAAGAATAATGGACTGTCATTATCATTAAAATAACATGGGATACCAGCTACAGACAACTGAATTATTCATCATTTTTATTCTTCATGTTCTTCTTGACTCTTCTCCCAAGCTGAAGATAAAGGTTATTCTTGCTATGATTTATCCATCCCTGGTGGTTCAGTGGGAAAGAATCCACCTGCAATGCAGGAGACACAGGAGACATGGTGTTTGATTTCTGGGTTGAGAAGTTCCCCTGGAGGAGGACATGGCAACTCATTCCAGTATTCTTGCCTGGAGAATCCCATGGACAGAGGATCCTGGAGGACTATGAGTCCATGCGGTTGCAAAGAGTTGGAGACGACTGAAGCAACTTAGCACACTCTTTCCTCTGACCAGTTATGTATAAGACCCGTTGTCACACTGAAAAACACCCAACTCCGTTACATCCTCAGCCTCAGCATCACTGCTTTTCAAAACCTACACAGGCTGCTGTGGCAGATATTATATCATATTTAGCATCATTTTGGGGTGTGTGTGTGTCTGTGTATAGCTTTTTTCCTCTTCACAAAGATGGACTGATCATGCTACTTCCGGTGGTGGTAATGAGAGATGTGGAAGGCAGGGGGAAAAAATACTCTCACCCATGAAAACAAGAATAAACTGGATAAAATTATTAAAAACAAAAATTTCAGACACAGGAAAATGACCAAATGCAAACAACAACTTGGAAAAGTTTGCTCAGGAATAACTAATGCTTTCTTGTTAAATAATGGTGACTTTATAGCCTTCTTACAATATGCCCATTTCTATCCCTCCCACACTTGAGTAGTTAAAACCTATCACTTTACCAGACAAAGAGCATGGGCTTAGTGTGGAATAGGCTGCAGGACAGCCAAGAATTTACAGGAGAATTTTAGTAATGAGGGCCAAGAGACTGTCAAAGTACAGATAATAAATATTCCATGCATGCCTGGCTGGCTGATAAAATACACATGTATATGTGACACCCCAGGGAATCAAGCAAGCTTGGAGAGACATGCAAACATGCTTTGCCTTTGAATGTGTTTCTCACATCTAGGATAGCTAAAACTAAAAAACTGATGTTATTGTGTTGACAAGTTGTAGATATCAGAGATATCAGAGATATCAGATATATCTGATATAAGAGATATCAGCTTTCCAGGTGGCTCAGAGGTAAAGAATCTGCCTGCTGATGCACAAGATGCAAGAGATGTGGGTTTGATCCCTGGGTGGGGAAGATCCCCTGGAATAGGAAAAGGCAACCCACTCCAATATTCTTGCCTGGAAATTTCTATAGACAGAGGAATTGAAGGGCTGCAGTCCATGGGGTCCCAAAGAGTTGGACATGACTGAGCATAGTACGGCAACGGGTATCAGGGACTTTTGGAGTGGGGGATGGAAATAATATTAAGCTTGACAATGCTAGTAGCTGCACAACTATATACATTATTAAAGGTTTTCAACCTGTGCACTCAAAATGGATGAACTTTATTGTATAAAGAGCACACGTCTAAATATTTACAAACACATGACCTATTTTGCATAGGAACCAGGAATGTCAGGTCCATCAATCAAGGCAAATTGGAAGTGGTCAAACAAGAGATGGCAAGAGTGAATGTCAACATTCTAGGAATCAGCGAACTAAAATGTACTGGAATGGGTGAATTTAACTCAGATGACCATTATATCTACTACTGCGGGCAGGAATCCCTCAGAAGAAATGGAGTGGCCATCATGGTCAACAAAAGAGTCTGAAATGCAGTACTTGGATGCAATCTCAAAAACAACAGAATGATCTCCATTCGTTTCCAAGGCAAACCATTCAATATCACAGTAATCCAAGTCTATGCCCCAACCAGTAATGCTGAAGAAGCTGAAGTTGAATGGTTCTATGAAGACCTACAAGACCTTTTAGAACTAACACCCAAAAAAGATGTCCTTTTCATTATAGGTGACTGGAATGCAAAAGTAGGAAGTCAAGAAACACCTGGAGTGACAGGCAAATTTGGCCTTGGAATACGGAATGAAGCAGGGCAAAGACTATTAGAGTTTTGCCAAGAGAATGCACTGGTCATAGCAAACACCCTCTTCCAACAACACAAGAGAAGACTCTATACATGGACATCACCAGATGGTCAACACCAAAATCAGATTGATTATATTCTTGGCAGCCAAAGATGGAGAAGCTCTATACAGTCAACAAAAACAAGACCAGGAGCAGACTGTGGCTCAAATCATGAACTCCTTATTGCCAAATTCAGACTTAAATTGAAGAAAGTGGAGGAAAACCACTAGACCATTCAGGTATGACCTAAATCAAATCCCTTAGGATTATACAGTGGAAGTGAGAAATAGATTTAAGGGACTAGATCTGATAGATAGAGTGCCTGATGAACTATGGAATGAGGTTCGAGACATTGTACAGGAGACAGGGATCAAGACCATTCCCATGGAAAAGAAATGCAAAAAAGCAAAATGGCTGTCTGGGGAGGCCTTACAAATAGCTGTGAAAAGAAGAGAAGCAAAAAGCAAAGGAGAAAAGGAAAGATATAAGCATCTGAATGCAGAGTTCCAAAGAATAGCAAGAAGAGATAAGAAAGCCTTCCTCAGCTATCAATGCAAAGAAATAGAGGAAAACAACAGAATGGGAAATACTAGAGATATCTTCAAGAAAATTAGAGATACCAAGGGGACATTTCATGCAAAGATGGGCTCGATAAAGGACAGAAATGGTATGGACCTAACAGAAGCAGAAGATATTCAGAAGAGATGGCAAGAATACACAGAAGAACTGTACAAAAAGATCTTCAAGACCAAGATAATCATGATGGTGTGATCACTGACCTAGAGCCAGACATCCTGGGATGTGAAGTCAAGTGGGCATTAGAAAACATCACTATGAACAAAGCTAGTGGAGGTGATGGAATTCCAGTTGAGCTATTTCAAATCCTGAAAGATGATGCTGTGAAAGTGCTGCACTCAATATGCCAGCACATTTGGAAAACTCAGCAGTGGCCAGAGGACTGGAAAAGGTCAGTTTTCATTCCACTCCCAAAGAAAGGCAATGCCAAAGAATGCTCAAACTACCTCACAATTGCACTCATCTCACACTCGAGTAAAGTAATGCTCAAAATTCTCCAAGCCAGGCTTCAGCAATATGTGAACCGTGAACTTCCTGATGTTCAAGCTGGTTTTAGAAAAGGCAGAGGAACCAGAGATCAAATTGCCAACATCCGCTGGATCATGGAAAAAGCAAGAGAGTTCCAGGAAAACATCTATTTCTGCTTTATTGACTATGCCAAAGCCTTTGACTGTGTGGATCACAATAAACTGTAGAAAATTCTGAAAGAGATGGGAATACCAGACCACCTGATCTGCCTCTTGAGAAATTTGTATGCAGGTCAGGAAGCAACAGTTAGAACTGGACATGGAAAAACAGACTGGTTCCAAAAAGGAAAAGGAGTACATCAAGGCCGTATATTGTCACCCTTCTTATTTAACTTCTATGCAGAGTACATCATGAGAAACGCTGGACTGGAAGAAGCACAAGCTGGAATCAAGATTGCCAGGAGAAATATCAATAACCTCAGATATGCAGATGACACCACCCTTATGGCAGAAAGTAAAGAGGAACTAAAAAGCCTCTTCATGAAGGTGAAAGTGGAGAGTGAAAAGGTTGGCTTAAAGCTCAACATTCAGAAAACGAAGATCATGGCATCTGGTCTCATCACTTTATGGGAAATAGATGGGGAAACAGTGGAAAGAGTCTCAGACTTTATTTTTTTTTGGCTCCAAATCACTACAGATGATGACTGCAGCCATGAAATTAAAAGACACTTACTCCTTGGAAGGAAAGTTATGACCAACCTAGATAGCATATTGAAAAGCAGAGACATTACTTTGCCAGCAAAGTTTCGTCTAGTCAAGGCTACGGTTTTTCCAGTAATCATGTATAGATGTGAGAGTTGGACTATGAGGAAGGCTGAGCGCCGAAGAATTGATGCTTTTGAACTGTGATGTTGGAGAAGACTCTTGAGAGTCCCTTGGACTGCAAGGAGATCCAACAAGTCCTTTCTGAAGGAGATCAGCCCTGGAATTTCTTTGGAGGGAATGATGCTAAAGCTGAAACTCCAGTACTTTGGCCACCTCATGGGAAGAGTTGACTCATTGGAAAAGACTCTGATGCTGGGAGGGATTGGGGGCCGGAGGAGAAGGGGACGACAGAGGATGAGATGGCTGGATGGCATCACTGACTCAATGGACATGAGTCTGAGTGAACTCTGGGAGTTGGTGATGGACAGGGAGGCCTGGCGTGCTGCGATTCATGGGGTCACAAAGAGTCGGACATGACTGAGTGACTGAACTGAACTGAAAGATCCTTTTCTCATTTGCTGATAATCTCTATGAATAAAATAAAGTATCTAGAAACCCCTAATTTTTTAAGTCCCTCTCTACTAATGTCGTATTATGATTTATTATAATGTCTTATTTCTTTTCAGTTTCTTCTGTATATCTCAAAATCTTTGTTTCAGTCTCTGTGCAAATCATAACAATGTGTTGTCAACACTGGATTAATACCTGCATCTCAGATATTTTATTTTACTAAAATTATATACTCAGTTCAGTTCAGTCACTCACTCGTGTCAGACTCTGCGACCCCATGAATCGCAGCACGCCAGACCTCCCTGTCCATCACCAACTCATCACCAACACCAGAGTTCACTCAGACTCACGTCCATCGAGTCAGTGATGCCATCCAGCCATCTCATCCTCTGTCGTCCCCTTCTCCTCCTGTCCCCAATCCCTCCCAGCATCAGAGTCTTTTCCAATGAGTCAACTCTTCCCATGAGGTGGCCAAAGTACTGGAGTTTCAGCTTTAGCATCATTCCCTCCAAAGAAATCCCAGGGCTGATCTCCTTCAGAATGGACTTGCTGGATCTCCTTGCAGTCCAAGGGACTCTCAAGAGTCTTCTCCAAAACCAGAATTGAAAGAGACACGTGTACCCTAGTGTTCATTGCAGCACTGTTTACAATAGCCAGGACATGGAAGCAACCTAGAAGTCCATCAACAGATGAATGGATAAGAAAGCTGTGGTACATATACACAATGGAGTATTACTCAGCCATTAAAAAGAATACATTTGAATCAGTTCTAATGAGGTGGGTGAAACTGGAGCCGATTATACAGAGTGAAGTAAGCCAGAAAGAAAAGCACCAATACAGTATACTAACGCATATATATGGAATTTAGAAAGATGGTAACAATAACCCTGTATGTGAGACAGCAAAAGAGACACAGACGTACAGAACAGTCTTTTGGACTCTGTGGGAGAGAGGGGGGGATGATTTGGGAGAATGGCATTGAAACATGTATAATATCATATAAGAAACGAATCGCCAGTACAGGTTTGATGCAGTATACAGGATGCTTGGGGCTGGTGCACTGGGATGACCCAGAGGGATGGTATGGGGAGGGAGGTGGGAGCGGGGCTCAGGATTGGGAACACATGTATACCCGTGGCAGATTCATGTTGATGTATGGCAAAACCAATACAATATTGTAAAGTAAAATAAATAAATAAAAAATAAAAATAAATTAAGCAAGTTTCATATTAAAAAAAAAAAAATGGTCTTCTCCAACACCACAGTTCAAAAGCATCAATTCTTTGGTGCTCAGCTTTCTTCACAGTTCAACTCTCACATCCATACATGACAGCTGGCTCTAGGTGAGTGATCACACCATTGTGATTATCTTGGTCATGAACATCTTTTTTGTACAGTTCTTCTGTGTATTCTTGCCACCTCTTCTTAGTATCTTAGTATCTTCTGCTTCTGTTAGGTCCATTAGACATTTCATTATTAAAGTGTTGCTGATATAATCTGTTATGATTTCTTAAACTTTATTTTGTGTTTTGTAAAGTTTCCCACTTTTACTATATATATATATGTAAAGAAAATCCTATATTTCTGAAATACTTTTTTCTTTTTACCATCATGTTATAACATTTGGCTAGCTTTCTTTAATTCAGTTTTGCTCAATTCCTAATGGAATATCTATGGGAACTCAGGAAAAGATTATAATTTGTAATTACATTTGAAACTAAGGCTGACAGTCAACATATTGCTTGACCATAGGGAGCATTTTTGTTAATTAAAAACATATGAAGCAGAAATGAGAATTAGAATATGAAAGAGATGTTGACATATGGTTTTCACCTAAGGGAAGGGAAACATTCTTACCTGTAGTATAAAGAAAATAAAATTTCTCACTGACATCTTTGCTTGCATATCAGAAACACAAATCTTTGTCTTCCCAAATAGCAAATCTACTTCTCTGCTAGAGAGAGTTATTATTTTGAAGTAGTGAGACAGTGTTCCAAGCCCTACTCCAAAATTCCTCTAAGTCAAGGGGCGTCAGAGATCCCAACCCCCAGAAAATGAGTCAGGCAATGACAGGTGGGCACTGTGATGCTTTGCTGTATTGTCCTCTGGAGGAAAATGCCACAGTGCACCTTGGGCATTACAGCTTTTTGTATGTCCAATCTATAGTTTCTGTTTCCTAGGAAAGAAGAAGTAATTTTTTTTAAAAACTGCAATTAGTTAGGTAAAAACATATGAAGCAGAAATGAGAATTAAAATATGAAAGAGACATTGGCATATGGTTTTCACCTAAACAGTGACTGAACAACAACAAAAGCTAGGTAAAGAGAAAGCCATGCCACAAAATCTGACTATTGGCAAACACTTCTGTTGCTGCTGCTGCTAAGTCGCTTCAGTTGTGTCCGACTCTGTGCAACCCCATAGACGGCAGTCCACCAGGCTCCCCCGTCCCTGGGATTCTCCAGGCAAGAACACTGGAGTGGGTTGCCATTTCCTTCTCCAGTACATGAAAGGGCATAGAAAATAGATGGGGATACAATGGAAACAGTGATAGACTATTTTCTTGGGCTCCAAAATCACTGCAGATGGTAACTGCAGCCATGAAATTTAAAGATGCTTGTTCCTTGGGAGAAAAGCTATAACCAACAGCATGTTAAAAAGCAGAGACATTACTTCGTCAACAAAGGTCCATATAGTCACAGCTATGGTTTTTCCAGTGGTCATGTATGAATGTGAAAGTTGGACCATAAAGAAGGCTGAGTGCCGAAGAATTGATGCTTTTGAACTGTGGTGTTGGAGAAGACTCTTGAGAGTCCCTTGGACTGCAAGGAAATCAAACCAATCTATCCTAAAGGAAATCAGTCCTTAATATTCATTGGAAGGATTGATGCTGAAACTCCAATATTTTGGCCACCTGATGTAAAGAACACACTCATTTGAAAAGACCCTGATTCTGGGAAAAATTGAAGGCAGGAAGAGAAGAGGACAGCAGAGGACAGGATGGTTGGATGGCATCACTGACTCACTGGACATGAGTTTGAATAAGCTTTGGGAGTTGGTGATGGACAGGGAAGCCTGGTGTGCTGCAGTCCATTGGATTGCAAAGAGTTGGACGTGACTGAGTGACTGAACAACAACAAAAGCTAGGTAAAGAGAAAGCCATGCCACAAAATCTGACTATTGGCAAACACTTCTGTTGCTGCTGCTGCTAAGTTGCTTCAGTCGTGTCCAACTCTGTGCGACCCCAGAGACAGCAGCCCACCAGGATCCCCCGTCCCTGGGATTCTCCAGGCAAGAACACTGGAGTGGGTTGCCATTTCCTTCTCTAGTACATGAAAGTGAAAAGTGAAAGTGAATTCGCTCAGTCGTGTCCGACTCTTAGCAACCCCATGGACTGCAGACTACCTGGCTCCTCCATCCATGGGAGTTTCCAGGCAAGAGTACTGGAGTGGGGTGCCATTGCCTTCTCCTGTTGGCAAACACTAGACCAAGCTAATTTTCTTCTCATCATTTTGAAGACTTGGAGGATATCATATCACTGAAAATAAGTTTTGTGAATAAACCAAGGTTTAAAAAACAAGGACATGAGATCTTTATAAGAGAGGAGATAAAATAAGAACAGAAATTTAACAGGAAATGGATGCTATAAGGAAACTAGGTAAACATATTCAACAGTTAAATTAAAAGCCTCAATTAGAAGACAGAATTAGAAATTTAGAAGAATCTTGAATAAGGGATATAAAGGTCGAATTTAAAAAAATGTCATGTAATGTAGGGGAAAATGACAAAAACAATGAAAATAGTTAATATCATAGTAATGGGAAGACAATAAATGGAAATCCAATTTAAGAATTATGAATTTCTTGAAAAATAAATCACAACAATTGGAACAGAAGCAACAGTCGAAAGATATAACTGAAGAACACGTGGCTTATGTTGAAAATATAACTGAGTATACAGATGAAATGCCAATACTTTGGCCATCTGATGGGAAGAACTGACTCATTTGAAAAGACCCTGATCCTGGGAAAACTTGAAGGCAGGAGGAGAAGGGGACAACAGAGGATGAGATGGTTGGATGGCATCACCGACTCAATGGACATGAGTTTGAGTAAACTCAAGAAGTTGGCAATGGACAGGAAGACCTGGCATGTTGCAGTCCATGGGGTCACAGAGTCAGACACAACTGAGCAACTGAACTGAACTGAATTGATACAGATGTTAAAAAGAAAATTAATGAATTTCTTATATACCCTAGAATTGAGTTGTGACTAAATAAATAGCCTTAATGCATTAAAAATATAAATTAAGGAAATAAAAATAAGATACCACAAGCTGGAATCAAGATTGCCGGGAGAAATATCAATAACCTCAGATATGCAGATGACACCACCCTTATGGCAGAAAGTGAAGAGGAACTCAAAAGCCTCTTGATGAAAGTGAAAGTGAAGAGTGAAAAAGTTGGCTTAAAGCTCAGCATTCAGAAAACGAGGATCATGGCATCCGGTCCCACCTCTTCATGGGAAATAGATGGGGAAACAGTGGAAACAGTGTCAGACTTTATTTTTCTGGGCTCCAAAATCACTGCAGATGGTGATTGCAGCCATGAAATTAAAAGACGCTTACTCCTTGGAAGGAAAGTTATGACCAACCTAGATAGCATATTGAAAAGCAGAGACATTACTTTGCCAACAAAGGTCCATCTAGTCAAGGCTATGGTTTTTCCTGTGGTCATGTATGGATGTAAGAGTTGGATTGTGAAGAAGGCTGAGCACTGAAGAATTGATGCTTTTGAACTGTGGTGTTGGAGAAGACTCTTGAGAGTCCCTTGGACTGCAAGGAGATCCAACCAGTCCATTCTGAAGGAGATCAGCCCTGGGATTTCTTTGGAAGGACTGATACCAAAGCTGAAACTCCAGTACTTTGGCCACCTCATGCGAAGAGTTGACTCATTGGAAAAGACTGTGATGCTGGGAGGGATTGGGGGCAGGAGGAGAAGGGGATGACAGAGGATGAGATGGCTGGATGGCATCACTGACTCGATGGACATGAGTCTCAGTGAACTCTGGGAGTTGGTGATGGACAGGGAGGCCTGGCGTGCTGGGATTCATGGGGTCGCAAAGAGTCGGACACGACTGAGTGACTGATCTGATCTGATCTATCTATTAGAATAAAGTGTGTAAAAACCAACAAGAGCAAAGTTGGTGGGAATCCTGAGCAACAAGAACTTCCATTCATTGTTGGTGGAAATGCGAAGTGGTACAGCTACTTTGGAAGACAGTTTGCCAATTTCTTACAAAGCTAATCATAGTCTTAACATACGATACAGCAATTGCATCCTAAGTATTTACCCAACTGATTTGAAAAATTAGTAGTTAGTAGTTCAGTCACTAAGTCGTATCCGACTCTTGTGACCCCATAGACTGTAGCTTGCCAGGCTCCTTTGTCCATGGGATTCTCCAGGCAAGAATATTTGAGTGGGTTGCCATTTCCTTCCCCAGGGGATCTTCCCAACCCAGAAATTGAACCTAGGTTTCCTGCATTGCAGGCAGATTCTTTACCGACTGAGCTAAGTATGAGAGAAGCCCTCATAGATTTGAAAAATTATGTCCACACAAAAACCTGCACATGAATGATTATATCAGCTTTATTCATGATTTCCCCAAATTGGAGGAAACCAAGATTTCCTTCAGTAGGTAAATGGATAAGCAAACTGTGCTACATCTATGTGTATGTACAATATACATACTTGCTTACTAATTAAAAAGAAATGAATAATCAAACCACAAAAGATGGGTAGATGTTAAATATGTATTGCTAAGTAAAAGAAGCCAAACTTAAAAGACTTTCTAATGTATAATTTCAATTACATGACCTTTTGGAAAGGTAAAACTACACTGAGAGTAAAAAGATCAGTGGTTACCAGGGTTTTGGAGGAGAGTTGAAAAAAGGAAGCACGGGATATCTTCAGTTCAGTTCAGTCACTCAGTTGTGTCCGACTCTGTGACCCCATGGACTGCAGCATGCCAGGCATCCCTGTCCATCACCAGCTCCTGGAGCTTGCTCAAACTCATGTCCATTGAATCGGTGATGCCATCCAACCATTTCATTCTCTGTCGTCCCCTTCTCCTCCTGCCTTCAATCTTTCCTAGCATCAGGGTCTTTTTCAATGAGTCAGTTCTTTGCATCAGGTGGCCAAAGTATTTTAGAGTGGAGAAGTTCTTCAGTATGCTATTGCAGTGGTGATCCATGACACTATGCAGTTATTGAAACCTATGAACTTTGTGGGCTTCCCAAGTGGCTCAGTGGTTAAAGAATCCACTTGCAATGCAGGAGATACAGGTTTGATACCTGCGCCAGGAAGATCCCCCTGGAGGAGGGCATGGAAACCCACTCCAGTATTCTTGCCTGGAGAATCCCATGCACAAAGGAGCCTGGCAGGCTACAGTCCATAAGGTCACAAAGAGTTAGACACAACTGAAGTGACTGAGCACGCACGCATAGAACTTTGCAACAAAGAATGAACCTTAAAATAGTAATTTTAAAAATCATTTAGAAATTTAAGGAATCTCAACATGGAATATCAAATGTGACAAAATAATTCAACTGCTATATGAAGCAACTTCACTGAATGAGATGGTGGGAAAAGATATTAACCTAAGTAACTTTATAAACAAGTGGCATCTGTAAGATTAAAACCAAAAAAAAAAAAAAAAAAACCCCACAAAACAAAACAAGAAAATCACAAAACTGTACATAAGCTCTGTATTCTAGTTAATAAAATTCTCACAGTTTACAGGTTAAGAATTCTGATAGCACTGTACATATAAATTGGAATGGAACAATGAAGTAAATTAACAGCAAATGGTAGGAACCAACTTTCTCACTTTTGGAGTGGGAGGTTATACAGAAGTAAGGGAAAGAGGCTAGAATAATCCACATGATAATAGATTAAAGATACTAGTATGAGTTCATTTTTAGCTCACTGCCAATATAGATGGCTATATAAAAAAATATTTATAGATATGTTTAAGTATATGGTTTAGTAAACATACATATATTTCCTTGCTCTGTAAACTTAAAGAATCTATTAATAGAACACCCCAATAGCAAGGCTTCCCTGGTGGCTCAGCTGGTAAAGAATCTGCTTGTAATGCAGGAGACTGGTGTTCGATCCCTGGGTTGGGAAGATCTGATGGAGAAGGAAATGGCAACCCCCTCCAGTATTCTTGCCTGGAGAATTCCATGGACAGAGGAGCTTAGCAGGCTATATAGTCCCTGGGCTTGCAAAGAGTCAGACATGACTGAACGACTATCACTCACTCACTTAACAGCAACAAGTCCACCTACTACACATATCTTGATTTTAATACCATTTGCCAATAAAATAAACCAGAGCTCCATAAAGAAATGACTGATTATATAATAAGGAAAAGAAATATTCAAGATAAGCCTGGAGTATCTTGAAGTGCCAGAAAGTAGTAAAGTGTGTGTGTAAGAGAGAGAGAGAAATCTAGATATTCAGCTCTGATGAGGATATGTCAAAGGGACACAGCATCCAACTAAAAAAACTCACAGTAGCTAAAGTTGGAACAGTTTGATCAACAAAATAAAGTAGTAATGGATTATAATTTATTATAAAAGATAGCAATTGATGAGTCCATACTCATGTAAACAAATAACTGGATAAATAAATGTGTATATGCTTAGTTGCTTCAGTTGTGTCCAATTCTTTGCAAACCTATGGACTGTAGCCTGCCAGTCTCCTTAGTTTATGGGATTCTCCAGGCAAGAATACTGGAGGGGTTGCCATATCCTTCTCCAAGGGATCTTTCTGATCCATGGATCGAACCTGTGTCTCCTGAGTCTTCTGCATCACAGGTAGATTCTTTAATGCTGGGCCACAGGGAAACCCAAATAAATGGGTAGAAAGAGACAATTCTCTTATGAAAAATTCCAAGTCATTTATGTAGGTGCTCCTCCCTCAAGGAAGTGGAGCATAATTCCTCACTATGTGTGGACTACACAGAGTCAATGACTTCCTTCCAAAAAATAAAAAGAAAAAGGTTCTTGTCCTTACGTACTTCCTTTGTTCTAGAAGTCTTAAGACCAGTGGCCCAGTGGCAGCTGTGACAACAGTTAATCAATCCAAGCTATGGACTCAGAAAAAATACACTGTGCCAACAGTTAGGATTGTCTGACTCTAACCTCCACACAACCACTGAACTATCTGCGTCTGAAGTATCTCGCCTCTAAAGTAAAGATAATACAATTTACTGCTCTACAGTCAAGAAATTCAATGCCAGATGATTTTTAAGTTCTCTTCTAACTCTAAGATTTATGGTGGCAGGAAGATATGGTAATGACTTGGCTTTGCCCCTTTTTTTGGCTTCCCACTCTTACTCTGACCAGGGATTAGCTTGGATGCTTTGACCCAAGGTAGATCTGCTGGAGTCTTTAAGAATATTGTTAAGTCATGACTTCTCCGTCCCAAGTAATAGTCCTGCAGATTCCCTTTTTCTCCTTTTCTAGTTCTTTTCCTGACATTTTTTGGATTCTTGGCCTGGGAATATGCATTGGATTTTGTAAATTGTGTGATCAAATCCCAAGGAAGTAAGTAAAACAAAACTTATTCTGTCCCAAGAGAAGCTATCAAATTTAGCTCTGGGTGACAAGAAGACATTTGTCTTAGGTTACCGGTTTCCAACACCAACAGGTAGCAAGATTCTTCACATTTCCAAAATAAATGCCAAAGCAACTACTGAAAACCAAAGGGAAGGCAGTTGCACATATATTTGGGTAAATCACTGCAGCCCTATTTACAATAGCCAGGATATGGAAGCAGCCTAAATGTCCATTGACAAATGAATGGATAAAGATGTGGTACATATATGGTACAATTGGCCATAAAAAGGAACAAAATTGGGTCATATATAGTTACGTGGATAAAACTAGAGCCTGTGACAGAGTGAAGTAAGTCAGAAAGAGAAAAACAATATCATATATTAACACGTGTATATGGAATCTAGAAAAATGGTACTAATGACCATATTTGCAGGGCAGGCATTGAGATGCAGATGTAGAGTACAGACTTGAGGCCACAGTGGAGGAAGGGGAGGGTGGGACGGATAGAGAGAGCAGCATTGACTTATACACACTGCTACTGCTGCTGCTGCTGCTAAGTCGCTTCAGTCGTGTCCGACTCTTAGCGACCCCGTAGACGGCAGCCCACCAGGCTCCCCCATCCCTGGGATTCTCCAGGCAAGAACACTGGAGTGGGTTGCCATTTCCTTCTCCAATGCAGGAAAGTGAAAAGTGAAAGGGAAGTCGCTCAGTCGTGTCCGACTCTTAGTGATCCCATTGACTGCAGCCCACCAGGCTCCTCCGTCCATGGGATTTTCCAGGCATGAGTGCTGGAGTTGGGTGCCATTGCCTTCTCTGCTTGCACACACTACCATGTGTAAAACAGATAACTAGCGGGAAGCTGCTGTATAGCACAGGGAGCTCTATGATGACCTAGAGGGGGTGGGATGGGGGTGGGAGGGAGGCTTTAGAGGAACGGGATTTATATACATGTAGCTGATTCACATCATTGTACAGTAGAACAAACACAGCATTGTAAAGCAATTATATTCCAATTAATTTTTTAAATTATAAAAATTAAGAAAATAAACACCAAGCTCTTACTATATAGCACAGGGAACTATAGTAACTTGTAATAAACCATAATGGAAAAGGATATGAAAATGAATGAAGGTATATCTATATATACAGCTGATATATAGTTGAATCATTTTACTCTGGACCAGAAATTAGCATTGTAAATCTACTATACTTCAATAAAAAATATAAATAAATGAGAGCACAGAAAAAATTGAAAAGAGCTTTACAATTAGCAAGAGCTAATGCAGTGTACTTGTTTGAAATGTACTTTTATTATGTTCTGTTGGTGCCATTAATTAGGAGAAGGGATGAGAAGTCACCAGTTAAGCAGAAGAGTTAGACCAAGGGGTGGGCCAGCTGGGCAGCTGCTGAGGTCAGTAATATACACTGAGTACTGAAACACTGCAGCACTAGACTATCTGGGAAAGCAACAGATGGCGTAAACTGTGTTGACCAGGACTCCTTTCAAGAAGATTAACAGATGTGTTCAAAAGGAACATTTGATAGGCGTCCTGGGACCAAGAGGAATATATCCAATTTCTGATGGAAATTGGAGTAAGTAAGCACCTCATATTAATATGATCAAAATAGACTTGAGTTCTACCATTAATATCTTGTCCTCACTAAAGTTGTTTCCAGTTACTGTCACCTCAATAACTGGTCCTCCATTTGTTAAGACTAGAATCTAGTAGATGTCCTTGATTGCTTTTTATATCTACTGTCCGTATGCAATCCATCAGCAAATCATTTCTCTATTTCCAAAGCATGTAGCACAGTCATTCACTTTCTATTGTCTCAAGCCTTATCCCAGGCTAGTCATTTATTTCTTTTTGATATCAATATGGAAGGGAATTTTTGTTTTCTTACTTTGTTATTAAGTTCAAGCTTTGCATAAGAATGCTATATGGATATAAAATGCTCTCTCTTTATATACTTTTTTTCAGATATTCTTTGGTACTTGCTAAAATTTTCTTTAAGCCCACCAGTTATCTGAGTGATTTCATAAATAATTCACATGCAACTACATTATTCAATAAATATCTATAAGCTCCTTATTAATTATTAAGCTTTTTTAGATCTTCTGTATCCTTAAGAATTTTTCATCTTTGATCTGTCTATATCTGTGAGAGGACTGTTGAAATCTTCTGTTTTTACAGTGTGTTTGTTATATGTTTCTTTTCCCTATATTTTCTGCTTTATGAAAATTGATGCTATTACTGAATGCATAGATATTAACAATTATATCTTCATTGTAAATTGTAGTTTTTATTAGTATAATGTGTCCCTCTTTGTCTCATTTAATACTCTTTGATCTGAATTCTACTTTGTCTGATAACAAAATTAAGTCCACTCTTTTTCTTTGAGTGTCCCTCGGAAATTTTTGGGCATGCTTTTGTTTTTAACTTTTCTGAATAATTTATCTTAGATGCATTTCAGGAATAGAGTATACTGTTGGATTTTGCTTTGTCTGAAAATCTCATTCTTTAGAAGGGGAAATAATACCATGTGTATTTACTGATACATTAAAACCCTTAACCATATGTCTGCTTTATCTTCTCTTTTGTGAGGCGATTTGTGTGTGTGTGCTTAGGAAAGGCTGTATTTTTGTTTTAATGGTTACTAATACTTATTTAGCACCCTCTTAGTCCTTTCTTTCCCTAAATAGTATCACTTACATTATAACCAATATTGAACTAACCTGTAACCTCTTCTCACTATACCTTCCCTCCTTTCTCACTATTTTAGTTCCCTAGTATTATCTTAGGGTTAATGAGAGTAATTAAAATATATTTAACTACTATGACCCTGTTATTCACTTTAAAGGGTATCATTTTATTCCCAGCTAATATACACAATGCAATCAATAAATTTCTCACATTTCAATTAATCTTCCCCTTCTCCACACCCATTTTTGTTAATTTTATTATTTTTACATTGTCTAAGCATAAACATTTACATATTTTATCACCAGATGCTTGTGTTTTAATTTAGTGTCATAGGGAAATATACTCAGTGGTTACCCCCCGAACTTCATGCTAAAGCTTCTTCAATCTCTGGGCTTGTCTAAAGCTCAGTTTCTTATAAATGCTCCTGGAAGGGCTCATGGGATCAATGTTCTCAGAGTCCTTCCATATTCTTAATTGTGTGAATGTAGCCTTTATAATTAAAGAAGAATTTTTCTAACTATAAAATCCTAGTTCATATTTTCTTTCTTTCTCTGAATATCTTAAACACAGTGTTCCATTGTTTTTTAAACATTAAAAAGGAAACCTGTCATGATATCATCCTAATCTGATCTTCTTTCCTTTATATGAATAATGTGTATCTTTGCCTGGATTCTCAGATTCTTTTTTTAAAGTCCTTTGGTTTTACCATAATATGTTTCTCTCTTGAATGCTCTGGTTTGTGTTTCCAAGGTACATGACGATGTGCCCTTTGAATATTAAAATTCAAAGCTTCTTTTATTTTAGGAAAGATTTCTTGAATTATGCTTTTTAAATATTTATTCTGTTTCACAGCTTCTTCAGTATCTTCAATTATATGAATATTTGATTTCCTTTTTCTTGAGTTTCATATGAATATCTTTTTCCCCCAAATCTATTTTTTTCCCTTTTTTAAAAATTCCCTTTGATTTTTTTCACTTTTCTTCTTTACATCCCATACCTCCCTTTATTATATTTTCCATGGGGGTCTATTCCTTCCTGAGTACCTGCTCATTATGCTGAAACAAAGCAGGATCCTGTGGTCCCTGCCTCCCCACAATGTCCTCTGCCTCCTTTTGTCTGTGGAAAACTTTAGCCAAGGAATAAGTTTAATCAGAGAAATGTGAAAACAAAGGAAAACAGTCAAAGGAGACTAAACAATAATAATGTAGTCACTGAACATAGTCAAGGACCCTTAGTTCTTTCTCAAGGGCTCTATAGATAATATTCTGAGCCATAGCCTATGAGCAACACTTTGCGACCCTGTGGACTGTAGCCCACCAGGCTCCTCTGTTCATGGGATTCTCCAGGCAAGAATACTGGACTGGGTTGCCATTTCCTTCTCCAGGGGATCTTCCCAGCCCAGGGATCAAATGTGCTTCTCTTATATCTCCTGCATTGGCAGACAGATTCTTTACCACTAGCCCCATCCGGGAAGCCCCTAGGAACTGAAGATTAACTGTACCACAACGAAGATCATGGCATCTGGTCCCATCACTTCATGGCAAATAGATGGGGAAACAGTGGAAACAGTGTCAGACTTTATTTTGGGGGGCTCCAAAATCACTGCAAATGGTGACTGCAGCAATGAAATTAAAAGACGCTTACTCCTTGGAAGAAAAGTTATGACCAACCTCGATAGCGTATTGAAAAGCAGAGACATTACCTTGCCACCAAAGGTCCATCTAGTCAAGGCTATGGTTTTTCCAGTGGTCAGGTACGGATGTGAGAGTTTGACTGTGAAGAAGGCTGAGCGCCGAAGAATTGATGCTTTTGAACTGTGGTGTTGGAGAAGACTCTTGAGAGTCCCTTGGACTGCAAGGAGATCCAACCAGTCCATTCTGAAGGAGATCAGCCCTGGGTGTTCTTTGGAAGGAATGATGCTAAAGCTGAAACTCCAGTACTTTAGCAACTTCATGCGAAGAGTTGACTCATTGGAAAAGATTCTGATGCTGGGAGGGATTGGGGGCAGGAGAAGAAGGGGACGACAGAGGATGAGATGGCTGGATGGCATCACCGACTCGATGGACATGAGTTTGAGTGAACTCTGGGAGTTGGTGATGGACAGGGAGGCCTGGCGTGCTGCGATTCATGGGGTTGCAAAGAGTCGGACATGACTGAGCGACTGAACTGAACTGAACTGAACTGAAAACAACCAAGATGATGCTGGTCAGACCACTGATGACCAATTTGAAGATGAGATGACTGTGAGAGATGACTGTGCTGTTTCTGCATGTAGCCACCCCGCACCACCCCCCTCCCCGACCCAATCTATCTATAAAGGCTCTCAACCTCTGCTTGTCAGTGGGGGAAGTTTGCCTTTGGACAGATATCCGCCACCCCCCCACTCTATACTGCCAGTTGCCAGCATCTGAAATAAAGCAAACGTTCCACCAATCTAGCCTGTTTATTGGTTTTTGAAAGGCGAGCAACTGGACCCCACACACACTCTTTCAGTAGCAATGTCTTCATCTCAGAACTTTTCTTTTAAAGTCATTTCCTGTGTTATGTCAGTTCTCATTTCATATCTTCTTGTCTAACCATATAATTTCTAAATTCATCTAGTTTTGATTTGTGTCAATTTTAATGTTCCAATCATTTAAAAAATTTCTTTTAACTTGGTTTGAAATGCAGTTACAGTTTGTCTGCTTTGTGATCACATATGTTATAGTCCTTTGTTTTCATATGTAAGTGAGGTAGGTTTTTCCGTGATGGGAAAGGGATAGGTCGGGGTGATTTCCCAGCTTTCTGATTCAAGAACTTTCCTATTGCACCAGTGTATGGTCTCAGTATATCACCAGACTCCACTCTCTCAGAGTTTGATCTGGTTCAGAGAGATTTTCTGCCTCCATACTTGTGTTTACCAGGAACCCAAAGGCCTCACCTTCCAAAAACAGTCTTCTCAGCTTCAGTTGATATGCATTTCCTGCTCAGTATTTCCTGGGATCTGCTTCCTCTGGGTTCCTTTACCCCTTAACCCACATTTGTTGTCTTCTGCTAAGTTTTTATCCTTTTTCTATCACTAACTGCTCAAGGTGAGGGTTAGGGTTAGTCTTTTGGAGAGAAAATGTTTGCTGGATAATTTTGAGAGTGGGCTTGGACTAATGTGTCTGTATCTCTCAGCGGCTTGCACCCTTATCCTACCTCAGAGCTCATGAAGGCATTCCCAAGGATTGCCCATTATTTTACTGAAGATACAGTCCATGGGAGTTTTTCCTTTGCTATCCTAGGTGCTCCATTTGGGTGGAAATGATTTGCAATGACTTAAAACTATGTCTTTAGTGTAATCCCACTGCCCTGGTGTCATTTCAAGATGTGAAGCAGATCCTATCAACTTCCAGGTTAAGACACTCAAAAGTTTCCCATCAATCTCAAAATTGAACTCAAATTCTTTATTCCGGTCTACAGTTTCTCACAAGATCAGTCTCCTCCTTATCTCTCTGACCTCATTTCTAATCATTCTGCCTTGCTCTCTACATCCCAGAGCCACTAGCATTCCTTTTGCTCCTCAGACACACAAGCTTATTCTCCATGAGGGCTGATGCCTGGAATAACTCAGAGAGATCTTCCCTGTTCTCCAATCTAAAGCAGTCACCCAATCACTCTGTCTTATTATGTTATCTTAATAATCTTCCCATCACGTATCATGATCTGGTACCATTCCTGTTTATATATCCATTCATGTTCTGTCTCCTCCATTACACTGTAGTCTGTGAGAGCAGAACTGTTATCTACTTCTTTACTGCTCCACCCCTAGTAGGGAGAACTGTCCCTGACACACTGATAGTCAGTAAATATTTATTGAGTGAAAGAATGGGAAGAATAGGAGGAAGAGAAGGATACAAAGGCAGAGTTATGAAAAGAGTATTTTGCTTTGGACACAGAAAAATGTGAATTTACATTGTACTTCAATCACTAATTAGTTTTATGATTCCATGGATGTCTCAAAGACTCAGATCCCTAAATCTAAAACAAGGAGGAAATATCATCTTTCTCCTACTACACGGGGGATGCTTAAATGAGATGATACATGCTAAAGCATTTAACAAAAAAATTGACATAGAGAGGTTTCCTTTTCTCCCACTCTAGCTCTCTCCTTCCTTCTTTCTCTCATTTCTCCTCCTCTAACTTATATGATTGCCAAGTTAACTGATGCATGTCTTTATGACCATGCTCAAATGTGGACCTTCTATCTGTATCTGATGATGCTTCTGCCTTCTGTGGTTTATAGCTACACTAGTATAGCTTTGCTCCTGTTGTCATTTCAATTCTATATAATTCTGCCTGTATATGAGAAGATTCATTCTGCTCATCACTCTCTTATAAAATACAGGGAAAAAGAAACAGCAGAGGGAAAAAGCTTCCTTCCGAATCTCTTGAACCATCCTTCCTTTCCTCTAAAAGTCATTCATAACAGTTCAATTAATAGTAAAATCCTCCAAACAAATGAGAATTCAGAAACTCTTTTATTTAAAAATTCCTAGGTAGAAGAGACTTTCCCTTTATTGTTATTAATATTCTGTCTTTTGTGTGCTCAGTCACTAAGTCGTGTGCGACTCTTTAGGACCCCATGGACTACAGCCCTCCAGGTTGCTCTGTCCATGGGATTGCCCAGGCAGGAATACTGGAGTGGATTGCCATTTCCTTCTCCAGGTCTTCCTGACCCAGGGATCGAACCTGGGTCTCCTGCATTGGCAGGTGTATTCTTTATCACTGAGCCACCAGGGAAGCATTCTGTCTTATAGTAAATTTTAGTTTTATTGCATTGTGAGCAGAGTGTAGCTTACACTATTTATACTTTCTGGGAGATACTGACATTTTCTTTGTTTCTCAATATATGAGCAGTTTTTTTTGAATGTGCCATGGACAGCTGAGAAGAATACACAGTCCCTACCAGTGTGGTGCAAGGGTTGATATACATCCACACGATCTGTATCTACAGCCACACGACCCTAACCCTAACTCAATTAATTATATTGTTTATATATTTTGTCTCATTAGTTAGTTACTTTTGTCTTCTTGATCTGTGTTATAATGAAAGAGGTATATTAAAGTTTTCTTTTATAAGTGTGTCTCTAACTATGTCTCCTGGCAAGTTTTGTAGCTGTTTCATAAAGATGGTTGATCTTCTATTTATGCATAAATATTTATGTGTTATATCTTCATTGTGGATTCTAGTGTTTAGCATTGAAAAGTACCCATCTTTGTCTTGTCATAGCTTTGGGACTTGAATTATTTGTTTAGTATTAGCATAGCTACCCTGCTCTTTTTCTATTTCCATTTGCCTGGTATAAATGTGTCCATTCTGTTATTTTTGGCTTTTCTAAATCATTTTGTTTTAAGTGTGTCTCTCGATACAGCGCAGAGATGGGTTACATTTTGTGAACCAAACTGAAAATCTATTTGTTTGGTAATAAGTTTTCTGTTGTTGTTATGACCAATATGTTTTATCTGAACTTTATCATAATATTTTATAATTCTGTGTATTTTGGTCTATATATTATGCTTCTTTATCTATGAGATGTGTATTTCTTTGCATATGTATACTATACATATATTTACTTATTTATAAATAATATACAGTATATGGGCTTCCCAGGTGGTACATTAGTAAAGAATCTGCCAGCCAATGAAGGAGATGCAAGAGATGGAGGTTTGATCCTTGTGTTGAGAAGATCTCCTGGAGTAGGAAATGGCAACCCTCTCCAGAATTCTTGCCTGGAAAATTTCATGGACAGAGGAGCCTGGTGGGCTTCGATTCATGGGGTTGCAGAGTCAAATGGGACTGAGCGACTGAGCATACACACACACATATAGTATATATTCACGCATATGTATGTGTTGGTATACATTTCCTATTTTTGTTATTTAGGAAAATGTATATTTTTGTTTTAGATTAACCTTTGCATTTATGCTTTTTAAAAGTCTTTACTCTCTCCTTTTATTATTTGACCTTTTACCTCTTGACGTTTCAGAGATTTTTGTTTTTGTTTTATATCAATTAATGTGTGTGTGTGTTAAGTCACTTCAGTTGTGTCTGACTCTTTGTGACCCTATGGACTGTAGCGTGCCAGGCTCCTCTGTCCATGGGATTCTCCAGGCAAGAATACTGGAGGGGGTTGCCATTTGCTTCTCCTGGGGATCTTCCTGACTCAGGGATCAAAATCAAACCCCATTTCTTCTGTCTCCTGCATTGGCAGGCAGGTTCTTTACCACTAGTACCACCTGAGAAGCCCATCAATTAATGTTACCTGTTTAAATAACATTAATTTTCTATTTTTGATCTTTCCTTCACCAACATCCTCCCCAAAATTCCATTATTTCTACTTTGTCACAATATATAACATTTATCTATTATTCTTCCACTCTTGTCTCCACCTTTGCTTTATTCTTATATATATTAATACATATACCTCATATATCTATTTTACAATGCTCACTTTAGTTCTTTTGCTGAATTTTCCCCAGTCATCCCTCTGTTGAATAAAACTCATCCCTAGTAGGTTCCTCAGGAAGGCCTGGAGGGCTCAGTGTTCCCCAAGTTCTTGTATGTCAAAAACTGTTTATATATTTGTTGATATTTGAAGGACAGCTTGTCTGGATATAGAATCCTTCATATTTTCATTCACTGAGGTTTCTAAGAGTGCTGCTCCATTATTGCCTCGTTTTAATGCTAATTTTGAAGGGAATTGTTAATCTAATTACTTTCCCTTTGTAAATATTTTATCTTTTCTGTCTGGAGATCACAAAGAATTTATCTTTGAAATCTAATAGCTTTACTAGGATATGCCTCAGAGTTAATCATTATGGTTTAATCTTCCAAGGTATTCAGGGAGCTATTTCAATGTGTAGATTCAGATGTTTTTCTATTTCTGGAAAGTGAATTATAATCTTAATTATTTTAACTCTCTTCCATTACTTTTTCTTCTTTATGTATTCCAATAATGTGGATATTATTACCTCTCTGCCAGTCTTTCTCTTCTATTACTCTTTGACTTTATTTTCTACTTCATTCTTTATGTCATTTTTAATTTCTTACTTGTTTTATCACCTTTCTTTAATGCCTCTTATTAAATTTTCATTGGCGTCTACTCTACCTTGGGCTCTTGCAATGTTCATTGCTAAGATATTTTTATCTTTTCGTTCCACTTCTTTCCTGAGTTCAATTTCCTCTTACATTTTTTCCTATTTTTGTCCATGTGCCAAACTCAGCCCCATCCGAGTTCGCCTGATGGCAGTTGATTAAATGCTAGATCAGGCAAACCCTGAGGGCAAGGCTCCTGTGGCTCGGTCCCTAGTGGACAGTGAGAACGGCCAGAAACCTTTCCCGGCATGCTCTGCGCCTATGTAAGAAGAAGCGGCAGACCCAGCCTGGGAAAACGCCTAGCCGGTTTCTTTTTCCCCCATTACCAGTGAGCAAGGCATGAAAGTAAGAGTGGAAAGTAACAGTGAAATAGGGACAGGCAAAAAGAGAGAGACAAATGGCGGGAATTCAGTTGGTGCCATTCAAGCGCAAGGGAGGCGAGAGGCTGAGGCTTACCAAATTCTGCAAGGTTCTGGATGGTTCTGCTAAGGATAGTACCCAGGGTAGAGCTTGTGGCAGAAAGAATTCAGAGACAGACAGAGGTTGAGAAAGCAAAGTGAGCAGTTATTTAAATTAAAGTACGTCCCCAGGGGAGAGGAGGCAGTCTCAGGCTTGTAGCTGCACTGTGTTTCTTTGGCTATCAGGTTACATGAGATGCAGAAATGAAGAGATGAATATTCAGTTGTTTGGGAGGGATTTGAACATCTTTCCCCCTGATTTTCATCCCAGGTCCATCTTACTGAAAGGAGGAAGGATTTTGGTCCTCATTTAATCCGTGATCAGAGGGGTCATGGCCTCAGTGCATGATGGGAACTTCTTATCTGCAAGGCTAATTTTATTGTTATAAGGGCATAGTGAGCAAAAGGTTACATACAGATGCTTGAGAGCCCCAGACGCTTATCCCCCAAAGTGTGTGGTTTCCTGTCAGTCTGGAGATGCCTGTCTTTTTTTTTGCGCAAGGACCCAGGTTGTTTATAAGATGCATGGTCTCCTCGCATTTGCCCCTCCCTGGTTTCCCCACCCTCCCGCCCCGTGCCGCCCCAGCATCGGTTTCTTTCTCCTCCTATCTAGATAACTTGAACAGTTATCTGCCTGCTTGAACAGTCTTATGTGAGGTAGCCGTCCTTAAATTAGATACTGGGCCTTTAAGTCAGTTATACTTTAAAAGTCTCTGCCTTATAGTCCATGCCTCAAAATATTGGTAGTATTTTCAGATTTTGGAATGTCGTCTTTCTAGTGACTGATCCAGATACCTCCCAGGCCTCTTTGCCAGTCCTCTTCTTTCTTCCCTGCATTCATCTGGATCTGCCTTTGCTCACCACAGTTTTCCAATGGGACAAGGGAGTGATGGGAGGATGAGGGATTATACTGAGGAGTCTGTTGATTTTTCTCTTTCTATTCGTGGTTACTTTGTTGCTATGACATCCTCTGTCTTGAATTAATGCTGAGGGCATGGACTTATGCAGAAATTCCGTAATTATGAAGTTATTTTGTATCATTTGGGGAGGAAATTTCCGGCAGACTGAACTAGTACATACTTTACATTGTCTTTAGTCAGAAGTTAAAAAATGTGATGAACAGAATTTGCTGGATAAATTACTTCCTTTATGATGAATACTTATTGCTTTTGTGTGTTTTTGCTCATGCTAAGGCCATGAAGATAGTCTCTTATGTTTTATTTTATTCATTGAACTTTTTTTTACCTCTCACATTCAAAATTGCCATTTACCTAAAATGGATTTTCTGTTGTGTGAGAGAGGGGATCTGTACTCCTTTTCGTCTTCTCCTCCTGCCCCTTTCAGTCTCCTTATTCTTCTTTTTCAAGTGAATATCCAAAGAACTTAGCACCATTTATTGAAAGGTTAATCCTTTTCCTTACTCAACTGAAATATCACCTTTGTCAAATATCAGGTGGCCATATGTGTTTGGTATTTGTATAAATTCTCTTTTCTGTTCTGTTGGTTTATTTGTCTTTCTGCATCACCCTAAGAAAGCAGTACTCACTGATATATCCCACTAATCCATTTTGGGGTGGGAGGGGAAGCTGGGGAGAAGGATGGCAAGAGAAACCGAACCCCAAAATGCTGGTATGGCATTCTCATTCACTTTTTCAAAACCTCCTGTTTGGCAATTATTTTAAAATTACAGATCAGTTATAATAATAAAAATATTACAATAGTACAAAAACAACTGTACACTTTTACTCCTAAATACCTTAGGCTACGTTTATTAAGACTAAGACTAAGAATATGCTCTTAGTTAATAACTAGAACACAGTTATAAGTAAATTTACCATAATGTTTTTATTTAATGTATAATTTATATTTCAATGATATCAATTGATCTGAAATTCTTCATATCACTTCCCTACTTCAGTACAGTATCCAGTCTAGTGTCTGGTTTTGCTTTCAATTGTCATGTGTCTTCATATATTGTAAAACATCAACAGTTTAAAGTATACAGTCTCTCTCCCTCCTTTTTAAAATATAACCTGCCATATTTTTGGTTTGTTTGGTGTTTCTCATCATTATACTCCAGTAGTATATTCTTGGCCACAATACCACATATGTGTAATTTCCTTATTGGGGTATTACATCCTTATTGGGAAAGCTATAGAGACTTCTTCACTTTTTAGAAGTTATTATAAACTACAGACAGTATATTTTATCTTTGATATCCCAGTTTATCATTTCTTTGAGTTTGCTTGTAATGTTTTTGCCTTGCAAACCTTTTTGGTTTCTATGTAGTCAAACTTAAACACTCTTTTCTTAATGCATCTGAATTTTTAGTTATAATTAGAGAGGAATTCATTTGTATTTCTTCTAGTATTCATCAGTTCAGTTCAGTTCAGTCGCTCAGTTGTGTCCGACTCTTTGCGACCCCATGAATCGCAGCACACCAGGCCTCCCTGTCCATCACCAACTCCCGGAGTTCACTCAGACTCACGTCCATCAAGTCAGTGATGCCATCCAGCCATTTCATCCTCTGTCGTCCCCTTCTCCTCCTGCCCCCAATCCCTCCGAGCATCAGAGTCTTTTCCAATGAGTCAACTCTTCGCATGAAGTGGCCAAAGTACTGGAGTTTAGCTTTAGCATCATTCCTTCCAAAGAAATCCCAGGGCTGATCTCCTTCAGAATGGACTGGTTGGATCTCCTTGCAGTCCAAGGGACTTGCAAGAGTCTTCTCCAACACCACAGTTCAAAAGCATCGATTCTTGGGCACTCAGCTTTCTTCACAGTCCAACTCTCATATCCATACATGACCACAGGAAAAACCATAGCCTTGACTAGATGGACCTTTGTTGGCAAAGTAATGTCTCTGCTTTTCAATATGCTATCTAGGTTGGTCATAACTTTCCTTCCAAGGAGTAAGCGTCTTTTAATTTCATGGCTGCAGTCACCACCTGCAGTGATTTTGGAGCCAAAAAAAATAAAGTCTGACAGTGTTTCCACTGTTTCCCCATCTATTTCCCATGAAGTGATGGGACCAGATGCCATGATCTTCGTTTTCTGAATGTTGAGCTTTAAGCCAACTTTTTCACCCTCCACTTTCACTTTCATCAAGAGGCTCTTTAGTTCTTCTTCACTTTCTGCCATAATGTAGGTGTCATCTGCATATCTAGGTTTTTGATATTTCTGCCGGCAATCTTGATTCCAGCTTATGCTTCTTCCAGCTCAGCATTTCTCATGATGTACTCTGCATAGAAGTTAAATAAGCAGGGTGACAATATACAGCCTTGACGTACTCCTTTTCCTATTTGGAACCAGTCTGTTGTTCCATGTCCAGTTCTAACTGTTGCTTCCTGACCTGCATACAAATTTCTCAACAGGCAGGTCAGGTGCTCTAGTATTCCCATCTCTTTCAGAATTTTCCACAGTTTATTGTGATCCACACAGTCAAAGGCTTTGGCATAGTCAAGAAAGCAGAAATAGATGTTTTTCTGGAACTCTCGTTTTTTCGATGATCTAGCGGATGTTGGCAATTTGATCTCTGGTTCCTCTGCCTTTTCTAAGACCAGCTTGAACATCAGGAAGTTCACGGTTCAGTATTGCTGAAGCCTGGCTTGGAGAATTTTGAGCATTACTTTACTAGCGTGTGAAATGAGTGCAATTGTGTGGTAGTTTGAGCATTCTTTGGCATTGCCTTTCTTTGGGATTGGAATGAAAACTGACCTTTTCTAGTCCTGTGGCCACTGCTGAGTTTTCCAAATTTGCTGACACATTGAGTGCAGCACTTTCACAGCATCATCTTTTAGGATTTGAAATAGCTCTACTGGAATTCCATCACCTCCACTAGCTTTGTTCGTAGTGATGCTTTTAAGGCCCACTTGACTTCACATTCCAGGATGTCTGGCTCTAGGTCAGTGATCACACCATCGTGATTACCTGGGTCGTGAAGATCTTTTTTGTACAGTTCTTCTGTGTATTCTTGCCATCTCTTCTTAATATCTTCTGCTTCTGTTACATCAATACCATTTCTGTCCTTTATCGAGCCCATCTTTGCATGAAATGTTCCCTTGGTATCTCTAATTTTCTTGAAGATATCTCTAGTCTTTCCCATTCTGTTGTTTTCCTCTATTTCTTTGCATTGATCACTGAGGAAGGCTTTCTTATCTCTTCTTGCTATTCTTTGGAACTCTGCATTCAGATGTTTATATCTTTCTTTTTCTCCTTTGCTTTTCACTTCTCTTCTTTTCACAGCTATTTGTAAGGCCTCCTCAGACAGACATTTTTCTTTTTCGCGTTTCTTTTCCATGGGAATGGTCTTGATCCCTGCCTCCTGTACAATGTCACGAACCTCATTCCATAGTTCATCAGGCACTCTATCTATCAGATCTAGTCCCTTAAATCTATTTCTCACTTCCACTGTATAATTATAAGGGATTTGATTTAGGTCGTACCTGAATGGTCTAGTGGTTTTCCCTACTTTCTTCAATTTAAGTCTGAATTTGGCAATAACGAGTTCATGGTCTGAGCCACAGTCAGCTCCTGATCTTGTTTTTGTTGACTATATAGAGCTTCTCCATCTTTGGCTGCAAAGAATATAATCAGTCTGATTTTGGTGTTGACCATCTGGTGATGTCCATGTGTAGAGTCTTCTCTTGTGTTGTTGGAAGAGGGTGTTTTCATTTTCTTGGCAAAACTGTATTAGTCTTTGCCCTGCTTCATTCCGTATTCCAAGGCCAAATTTGCCTGTTACTCCAGGTGTTTCTTGACTTCCTACTTTTGTATTCCAGTCTCCTATAATAAAAAGGACATCTTTTTTGGGTGTTGGATCTAAAAGGTCTTGTAGGTCTTCATAGAACCGTTCAACTTCAGCTTCTTCAGCATTACTGGTTGGGGCATAGACTTGGATTACTGTGATATTGAATGGTTTGCCTTGGAAACGAACGGAGATCATTCTGTCATTTTTGAGATTGCATCCAAGTACTGCATTTCGGACTCTTTTGTTGACCATGATGGCTACTCCATGTCTTCTAAGGGATTCCTGCCCGCAGTAGTAGATATAATGGTCATCTGAGTTAAATTCACCCATTCCAGTCCATTTTAGTTCACTGATTCCTAGAATGTGGACGTTCACTCTTGCCATCACCTGTTTGACCACTTCCAATTTGCCTTGATTGATGGACCTGACATTCCAGGTTCCTATACATTATTGCTCTTTACAGCATCGGACCTTGCTTCTATCACAAGTCACATCCACAACTGGGTATTGTTTTTGCTTTGGCTCCATCCCTTCATTCTTTCTGGAGTTATTTCTCCACTGATCTCCAGTAGCATATTGGGAACCTACCGACCTGGGGAGTTCCTCTTTCAGTATCCTATCATTTTGCCTTTTCATACTGTTCATGGGGTTCTCGAGGCAAGAATACTGAAGTGGTTGGCCATTCCCTTCTCCAGTGGACCACATTCTGTCAGACCTCTCCACCATGCCCACCCGTCTAGTATTCATAATTGATGACTTTTTTTTTTTTTTTTGCCTTAATTGAATGTCTGATCCATTTGGAGTTCATATGAATGTATATATGTATACTGAATGAGCCCAATTCTACCTTTTTCCAAATGGTTACTCATTTGTCTAGCATTTATTTAAAAAAAAAAAACTATCAAGATTGAAGTTATTTGAGGTATTATCTTTATCATATACTATATTTTTCTATGTAGCTGTATATTTTTGAATTTCACTACTGCTCCACAGGTCAGGGAATTTTTTGTGAAAGGCCAGATTGCAAGTAGTTTTGGCTCTGTGAACCCTATGACTCTCTCTGGAATGTCTCTGTTCCAATAAAATTTTATTTACAGAGAGATGGTGAATTGTATTTGGCCTGTGAGCTGTAGTTTGGTATCCTCTGGTCTGTTCTGTTGCATTATTTTGTCTGTACATTTATTAGCCAGTGCCACACTGTGTTAATTATAGAAGCTTTGTAGTTTGTTTTTATATCTGGTAGGGCTAATCTCCACTCGGAGCTCAATCTCTTTCTAAGTTTATTTTTCTGTGTGAAATTAACTTGAGAGGTTAAAAACAAAAATTCATCAGAAATTGTTTCAGAATTACATTAAATTTAAAGCCAATCAGTTTAATTCTGTGTCTGGTTTGCCCCCCCTTTTTTAAATCTCAGTTGCTTTTGGTACTTAAGAAACTAAGTATTTTTATTGTAAAGTATCCTATTATATGAATACTGTTTATACTGCCCTTAATCTCCTTTTTGCTTTCTAATCCCTCTAGTCTCTGATCCTCGGTTTTAAACAGAATCTGTTGATTCTTCCCATGACCTATACATCAGTCAATGGTGTTATTCTATTTTCTTAATTGTCAGTTCCTTATCCTCCCATTTTTAAATCTGCATTCTCCCTACTTCATCAGAATTAGTAATATTTACATATTATTTTAAAATTTATATTCCCATCTTGTTTTAGTCCTTGCTGTACAATTAAAAATATGTTAAATCCTTATTGTATATCCTTTCAAAGAACTTTCTTTCAGTCATCTTTGTTTGAATGAAGATCGTGCTTTAATAAGTTTCTCAGGGAGGGTACATATGCAAAAGAAATAGTGAAAATATTTTACTTTTTCAATTCCTGTGATGTGGTTCTTTTTTCCATTCTAAGGTGGAGAAAATGGTGAATTATTCCAAACAGTAATAGAAATAATAGTGTATTTTGGGAGCATTTGCAGCACCTAGGTCAGCTTCTTCAGTTACCGACTCTGCACGTCTTGTGGAGCTGGGACCATTCAGAGTTCTTTTGCTTCACATAAATTTAACTCACATTACATGTGTATCAAGCAGAGGCAACCAAACAAGTATTTTTAGAATGTTAGCTGTTCAGGGGTAAAAAATAACACAAAACTATATAAGTCCAAGGCCAACATAATGCAGCCTATGAATATCTCAGGTAGTGGTTCTAATGCATAGTAAATAGTGCTCACTTAGCATAATGTAAAATTCTGATACTAATTTTCAGTAATTTCCCTTTTGTTAACTCCTGTAACCATCTATGGAGAGTCTCTGGTGTGATGTGTCTTCTGCCAACATGACTGGTACAGCGTTACTCAAAGGAACATTTTTACATGCTTGGTCCAGCCATGGAGAATGAATGATTCTTGTCCTTATATTCTATTCCCTGGGCCCCCTATTATGAGATCACAAGTGAAAGCTCTGGAGACATGTTGCTTCTGGGGAAGAATCAGATGTATAGAGAAGGTGTGATATACCTTGGAGACAATGAAGTGAAAAGAAAGAAAGAAAAAAAAAAGAGTTGAAAGTTAAGGAGCCCAGTAAAATGAAAGAGAAACTAGACCCAGCAACCATTCTTTTGCCAAACTTCTCATCATCCATTATGGAAATGCCACTGAAAAGAGGATAATGGACAGAAAGGGATGCTTCTAAACATTAAAGACTATCCAAAATAAAAATAGGAATAGAAAAGAATCAGACCTCAAACAGGCAGAATTACTACAGTAAAGTCAGAAAGTAGAAGTTTCTGAAGGCTTTTCACAAAATGATACATTCACTGTTTTTTCTAATAATTATCTCCATTTCATAGTTGTTTGGTTTTTTTTTTTTTACTATCAGTCACATCAGAAGCCTTGACAATTCAGGTGTGTCTGAATATGCCTTATAAATAATAAATAGTATCTCCAGAATCTCTGTCCAGTTCTATTAATAAAACATATGACTGGTTCTCAGAAAGTAGCAAATTCTACGATAACTTCCACAGACTGTCTTCTCCAATTTTAATTTTCCCAGATTTGAGTCACCATCCTTTTCCTGAAGTTTTGTCAAGTAGGAAGTTGTAGCCAAACCTTCCATTCTGTTGAGGATATCTTCAGAAGCATTCTGCCTTCTTGAAGTTAGGGCACTATTTCTGTGGACTGTCAGAAATTGTTATGTTCTAATGTTCTAATGGAAGATTGAGATTTTCTTCCGGCCAGATTCTATGCACTAGAGAACCAATAAAGCAGAACAGTGAAATGCATATCAAAGCACCATTATTCATGAAGGCCCAATAACTCATAAAGCATAGAATTCCTTGGGTAATGTTCAAATGGAGAGCACGCAGGAACATAACGAATAGTTTGTCCAATCTCCTCCTAAATTTAGACCAAACACAGAACTTGGCACAAACTTGCAGAGAGACTTGGGTATGAATGGATTGAGAGCTCACTTATTCAGTTACTTAAGCTGAGGACCATTGTCTGTCCTAAAATCTCAGGTTCTAGCAGATGGAGAGGGTCAAAGAAGTAGTCCTCATGTAAACATGGCCAAATGGATGTCAGATTCTCATTAATTTTACCCATCTGAAAGGTCATTCCTACTCTAAAGTGAATAAGCAGTAACTCACAATTTTTGAAAAATGACTTTAACATTCTCCATGTTTTGAAGGCAGAGAAAAACCTCTCTTATAAAGAAACATGAAAAAGAAGGGCCGAGCGTTTCCTATTAATACATTCTTAGTAGTTGCTATCATGAATACAAACATGAACAACGAGTAGTGAGGACCACACATATCAATTGGTTCTGAAATAGACTGTAGAGTAGCATCATTGGAGAAGGAAATGGCAACCCACTCCAGTGTTCTTGCCTGGAGAATTCCAGGGACGGCAGAGCCTGGTGAGCTGCCATCTATGAGGTCACACAGAGTCAGACATGACTGAAGCGACTTAGCAGCAGCAGCAGCAACAGCAGCGGCAGAGTAGCATCACTGCAAACTCCAAGCCACCAGCAAAAAAAAAAAAAAATTAAAGTCAAATATTCTACTCTGTCCTTGAGAATTCATGGAAATAAATTCCTTGAGTTTTCATGGAAAAAACTTTATTTCTTTTAGATGATCAAAAACCCACTTATTTCTTTTCCTAAACTGTGACTCTGAAAGGGTGGGAGAAGGCAATGGCACCCCACTCTAGTACTTTTGCCTGAAAAATCCCATGGATGGAGGAGCCTGGTAGGCTGCAGTCCATGGGGTTGCTAAGAGTCGGACATGACTGAGGAACTTCACTTTCACTTTTCACTTTCGTGCTTTGGAGAAGGAAATGGCAACCCACTCCAGTGTTCTTGCCTGGAGAATTCCAGGGATGGCGGAGCCTGGTGGGCTGCTGTCTATGGGGTCGCACAGATTCGGACACTTAGCAGCAGTAGCCGCAGCAGCTGCAGCTGAAAGGGTAGGGATAAGTAGTCTTTCATCTCTCATGGCCTGGCTGAAAATGCAACCATATCAAGAACCATCTTTAATGGATGGAACTGACCACTTTAAATATTTAAAGACTGCATTGCCCCAGATAAAGAGCAATGGATATGTTGCCGACATACTGACTTCGCCACCTCTCCAGTGGAAAGTTTAAAGGGCACCGCTGGAGTGTTGAGGAGCAGTTGTTCTGATTAGCCTGTGTTTGCTCACGTGATGGCCTTTCCCATATGCCAGATTGGCTCGGGAAATGGAGCAAGGACCCTCAAGATCTGAGATAAAACTGGACCGCAGCAGGCTGTGTGCTGGATTCCTTCCCTCACCCTAATCAATGAGTTGTCATGGCTACCAGCTATGGAAGAGTGAAATGGAGGCCAGAGGCTAAAACATACAAAACAAGAAATACAATCTGTCCACAGTCTGAGGGTTCAAATGAAATCTGATTTAAATCTAAGAGAGATTCCATCTCATTTTATCCCTACTATTTTATACTGTCCCCAGATTTCCTTTAATAACATCAAGACTCTGATAGGCTAAGAAAAGTGGTCTTGGTTCCTGCTTGCTAGCCTTTGTCCTAAGAGCCCATAGTTCTTACTTGCTCAGTTGTAAAGCACCTGACTCCTTTAGGAAGCAAGTTAACAACACTGAAATTCAGAACCAGATTGACCCTGGCTGGACTCTTTAAGACCTTTCAAACATCTCTGTTCAGGGCATTTCAAGTACTTGTACTAAAATAAAAAGATAGAGGATTTGATTCTGTATGAGCTTTTAAGCTGCATGTATACACAAAATCATGGAGAAGGAAATGGCAACCCACTCCAGGGTTCTTGCCTGGAGAATCCTATTGACAGGGGAGATTGATGGGCTACTGTCCATAGGGTCACAAAGAATTGGACATGACTGAAGTGACTTAGCAGCATGCATACTAAAGCATTTCACAATAGGAAATGTAAATGGTGACTATATTAACTTACTTGATCAAAAAGTGTTTTATAAAAAATAAAGAACTTACTATTAATAATTCAAAACATCAATAACAGCAAGACTCTTAGTTCTGATTGCTAACGGATTAGTTAATTAGCAGACATGGCTATCCACTGTAGAGTAAATCTTCTTTTGCTCTGAATACCATGCATTTATATTTTTGCTTTTCCATCATTTTGTCTTTGATATAGAAACTTTATGGACCCCCAAGAGATAATACTACTGGACAAGCATCAGCAATAAGTCTAGCTTTTAATCACTAAATAAATATTTTAGGATCATTTACAGTGCATCAGAGTGACCTTATAAAGGCAGCTGGGCATAGATTTGATCAATCTTGACTGATCAATCAAGCAAAAAGATTGATCAATCTTTTGCTATAAGGGATATAGGTGACAATCTCTTACCATCTAAATTTTCCCAAAAGTTCTATTATACTTTTGACTCAAAGATTCTGCAAAAGTAGCATTAGAGGAACTCTTTTCTCCACCACTGAATCATTTACCCCAGAATTTAGAAAATGATCTTATCTTCCCCGATAGCACAGTTGGTAAAGAATCTGCCTGCAATGCTGGAGACCCCGGTTTGATTCCTGGGTCAGGAAGATCTGCTGGAGAAGGGATAGGCTACCCACTTCAGTATTCTTGGGCTTCACTGGTGACTCAACTGGTAAAGAAGCCACCTGCAATGTGGGAGACCTGGGTTTGATTCTGGTGTTGGGAAGATCCCCTGGAGAAGGGAAAGGCTACCCGCTCCAGTATTCTGGCCTGGAGAATTCCATGGACTGTAGAGTCCATGGGGCAGCCAAGGGTCAGACACGACTGAGTGGCTTTCACTTTCACTTAGAAAATGAGAACCAACAAGTGAGACTCAAATCTGAAAACAACATTCCTTATGCTCAGTTGATACAATGAAAGGAACTGCTTCTTTTTTCTTATTTCCCATCTTCAAAATGAATGTCCTATGACATTTTAAGCCTTCAATTAGAATTAAAGTTCTTTGGAGCAAATAAAAGAGAATTCTGGAAAATCTAATAAGAAAAACAAAATTCTGTTTTTTTCTTTTTCCTTCAAATTGCCTGTCAGAGTCTCTACCCCAAAGTCAGTGTAACTTGGAAAGACTATTGTGTGCAATGAGCTTTAGCTCTCAAATTAAGCAACACAATGAAAGGAAAGAAATTAACCATGGCCCAGAGAAGAAACTGACTTGGGAAACTGGGTTGGATCTTCTAACTGATTCTCCTGTCCTCGTACATGATTTAACTGTGGGGAAAAACAGTGGGATTATTTACCTTTTTACCCAATTATCTTGTTTTTGTTTTTGTTTTTTTTTGACAAAACTTTTCTAAGCTTTAGGAAATTGCAAAACTTTATATTAACGTGTTGAAAGGAAAAACTAATATAGCAAGAAAGCAAGAAACCCATATTTTTTGTTGCTGTTTTATATTTTTAAGCTGTGTGATTCTTCACACATAACATAAATGTTGTGTTATGCTACAGATAGTGTTAATATATATGACTGGAATTTATAAAACATTTAGTAGAATTTTGAATAAATTAAAAACATTAAATTACATACTGACAAATATAACTAGTTAGAAACTGATGAACTAACATGATAAATACAGGGCGGAGACTGACATAAGTAACAGTAAAGGTTATAGTCCTAAAAGTAAGACAAGTAACTATTTTAGTAGGGTTGAGAATAAACATTGAAATAAGACTTCCTTTTTAATATTATTCTTTATTTTCAATGCTAGCCTAAAAAAACAGTATTTTTTTTTTTTTTTTAGCATATTTGTATTGCTATGCTAGAAACACTTGTGGGTATAGGATGAGTGTGAAAAGTTTTTAGAGAGGAAAGGACCTGAAATCCAAAATTATACTTTCTCAGAAACAAAGATAGGTAATTTCTCAAAAACATACAAAGCAAGTTTTTAACCTTGGCTGAACATTTGAGTGAGCTTTAATGGTTCTATGAGAAAAATGTTTGTGTATGTACATGTATATATTTTGAGGAAATGATCTAATCTTTTATCAATCTGTCAGTGAAAGCCAGTTTCCCAAGAAGATGAAGAACCATATATCTAAGGCATATCTCCCTTTGCTTTAAATAGTTCCTCACATTTTATCAAGGTTCAATGATACCTTAGAATTAGAAAATCTGGTATTTACCAAATTTCATACTGTGCAAATATTCATTAAATACCACATCTCTAGTTTTGATTGCAGAGATGATTGAGGTATACCTTCAGGCATCTATCAGAAAGCAGAACCATGTAACTTTAAAACCATAAAGCCTTGAGATGTCATCTCATATTATAAAAGTGAGGTTAAGAAAATGCATATGTTTAGGGTGACATGGCTGAGATGATCAGCTCAATAGTAAAAGCTGAAAGATTTTCCTCTAAGATCAGGAACAAGACAAGGATGCTGACTCACACCGCTTTCAGTCAACATTGTATTGGCAGTCCTAGCCACAGCATTCAGAAAGTAAAAAAGAAACAAAAAGCATCCTGAATGGAAATAAAAAAGTAAAACTGTAACTATTTGCAGATGACATGATACTATACATGCTGCTAAGTCGCTTCAGTCGTGTCCGACTCTGTGCGACCCCAGAGACGGCAGTCCACCAGGCTCCCCGGTCCCTGGGATTCTCCAGGCAAGAACACTGGAGTGGGTTGCCATTTCCTTCTCCAATGCGTGAAAGTGAAAAGTGAAAGTGAAGTCGCTCAGTCTGTCTGATTCCTAGCGACTCCACGGACTGTAGCCCACCAGGCTCCTCCGTCCATGGGATTTTCCAGTCAAGAGTACTGGAGTGGGGTGCTATACATAGAAAACCCTAAATATGCCACCAAAAAAATCTTCTAGAACTAATAAATGAATTCGGTAAAGTTCTATATGTACGTAAAGAAGAATTAAATCTTGCCATTTGCAACAATATGCATGGACCCGGAATCTAAAAAAAAAAAAAAAAAAAAAGAACAAATATAAAACAGAAACAAACTCATAGATACAAAGAATAAACTTGTGATTGCCAGTGCAAAGGGAATAGGAGGTGAGTGAAATGGGTGAAAGGGGTTAAGAAGTACCATATTCTAAAATAAGTGTCATGGGATGTAATCTCCAGCATAGAGGATATAGTCAATAATATTGTAAAAACTTTGTATGGTAACAGATGGTAACTAGGCAGCATGGCGATCATTTCATGATGTATAAAATTACTGAATGTTGTACATCTGAAACTAATACATTATAAGCCAATATAAAGCAATATTATTTATAATGTAAGTAATCCTGACTTACAGTATTATGTAGTCAGATGTTATATGTATAGTCATACATATACATGTGTATAGTCATACATGTATATGTGTATATACATATACATACATATACAGTGTATAGCACTGTGATGGTAATAGGGGTATATATTTCACATTTTTGAATAAATATAAAATATGTATTTTAAACATATATTAATACATATTTCAAAATATGTTGTTGTTTAGTCACTTAGTCGTGCCCAACTATTTGCGACCTCATGGACTGCAGCACACCAGGCTTCCCTGTCCTTCACCATCTCCTGGAGCTTGCTCAAACTCATATTCATTGAGTCAGTGATGCCATCCATTTCGTCCTCTGTCGTCCCCTTCTCCTCCTGCCTTCAACCTTTCCCGCATCAGGATCTTTTCTAATGAGGAGGCTTTTTGCATCAGGTGACAAAAGTATTGGAGTTTCAGCTTCAGCATCAGTTCTTCTAATGAATATTCAGTACTGATTTCCCTTAGGATGGACTGGTTTGATCTCCTTGCAGTCCAAGGGGCTCTCAAGAGTTCAAAAGCATCAATTCTTTGACCTTTAGCCTTCTTTATCCTTCAAAAATTTTAGAAGGATATTATTTTATTAAGTTAAGGGGAAAATAATGTTAATTAAGCTGCCTTCCCCCATCAGGAGACTGTATCTTCTCCCTAACTCTTCATGGGAATTCTGGCCATAATTTCACTAAAAGCTCCAAACTCTTAACTTATGCTTATTATATATAATGTACCAATGAAGACATCATGCCTATTACTGATATATAGAAAAGTATCCACTTCCTATGTATTTATTTTATAATCAGCCAAAGTATAAAATTTTCTTATACAGTATTTTTTTTTCCTTTTGTTTTCCCTAGGTTTTCCAGTAGACCATTAAATTATCAGCAAAATTAAACACAAAATACATGGACCCTTGAGCAATGTGGTGGTTAAGGGTACCAACCCTCTGAACTGCTGAAAGCGTTTGCATAATTTATTATTGGCTCTTCATATTCACAGTTCCTCCATTTATGTGGTTTCTCTGTATCTACAGTTTTCTATCCATGGGTTCAACCAACTGCAGATCATGTAATACTGTAGTGTTTACTACTGAAAAAGATCTGCCTGTAAAGTATACTGGAGCAGTTCAAACGTGTTGTTCAAAGGTCAATTGTAAGCAAAAGAAGCAAACTAAAAGCTCCTAAAGTTAAATTTCCTTTCTTTTAGGCTCTTTTTTCTCTTATTTCTTATCTAATTGCAGCACTAGTAGAATAGCATTTAATGACTGAAATCATAGTGGCATCTTGTTTTATTCTTGTCCTTAATGGGAAACCATTTGCAGGATGGCAAAAAAAAATATTGTTTTCAGTGTCCACTCCAATCCACTACTTTGACTATTTGTAGCTCTTGCTTGAAAGTAGTTCTGAGGTCTTTGTAAGAGAGTCTTTATCAGTCTCTGTTTCGGACCTGGAGAAGTGATGGAGGAATGCTTTCTACTAGGTAGCTTGAAAAAAACACTTTTTAAAAATATATTAAGAGAGTATCCTTAAATTTATCTTTTATTAAGGATTTTTTAACAATGGAGCCATTGTTAAATTTTACCTGGTCTTTTCTGTTATCTGTTGAGTTGATTGATGATTCAGTTTTTTCACCTTTGGTCCACTAGTGGAGTTAATTATGGTAATACATTTTCTTTTTTTTTTTTAACAGTTCAAAGGGGCTGTATTTGGAGTAGTAGAAGTGTTTCACAATCTATTTTATGTTTATATTAATACAAGAGAGTATTCTTGTATCCAATTCTTAAGGTAGACAATAATAGAGCTAGTATTGGTCACTAACTCTTCTAGGACTGGATCCAGTTTGCACATTTCTATAATCAGAAAATTTCCTGTTTATATATATAACTGTAACATAGTCAATTTTGTGAACTGAATTTTGTGAACTGAAATCCATTAGAACTACCAGAATTTATTTATACAAGTGCCATCCATATATAAAACTCAAAGTTTGTTTCCATGTATACCTTTTAGCCTGTGTACAGTTTTGCAGTTTTTTTTTTTTTAATTTTTTCTTACTTTACAGTATTGTATTGGTTCTGCCACAGATCAACATGAATCTGCCACGGGTGTACGCGTGTTCCCCATCCTCAACGCCTCTCCCACCTCCCTCCCCGTACCATCCCTCTGAGTCATCCCAGTGCACCAGCCCCAAGCATCCTGTATTGAACCTGGACTGGCAAATCGTTTCTTACATGATATTATACATGTTTCAGTGCCATCTTCCCTGGTCGCTCAGCAGTAAAGAATCTGCCTGCAATGCAGGAGCTGCAGGAGACACGGGTTTGATCCCTAGGTTGAGAAGATCCCTTGGAGAAGGGCATGACACCCCACTCCAGTATTCTTGCCTGGAGTATCCCATGGGCAGAGAAGCCTGGTGGGCTACAGTCCATAGGGTCACAAAGAGTAGGACAGAACTGAAGAGACTTTGTATGCACACACATTTTCTAAGGTTTTAATCATGTTTCTGTTACCAGATAAACCCAGAATTAGTCATTGATTTTCTTCCTTTTAATATCTCAGCTGAATTTTATTCCAAAATTTGATATCTGTGTTCTTCAGTGAAATGGATCTTTTTCTGGGTTACATTTGTTGGTTTTGGGATCACAGATATAGATATATATACAAAACAAAGCTGTATTTTTAAATATTGTCCCTATTTTCTGGGACATTTTACTACAATGGAGATGATACATCCTTTGACAGTTTGAAAGTCCTTCTCCAAAATGGTCTGTCATCTTTTTGATAACAGTTCATAAACAAGTCTTTAAATACCTTTACTAACTTATTGATTAAGTTTGTTGCTGCTTCTTGAGCCAACTCTAGCCATTTATATTCTCCTCCATATTTACCAATTCATTTAGATTTCAAAAAAATTTAGTAGAATTCATATATGAAATTTTAATGCCCTCCAAATATTGAGTTTATCTACTTTCTCATTCTCATGTTGACTACTTTTATTTTCTTTGAATTGTTTTGATGGTTTTCTGAAAATAAGATTGATGAATTCAACCCAGAAAGGTCATTTGATTATGGCAGGAATGTTGATAGCTTATATAGTTTTATAGCTATTAAGCTGATATATTTATATTTTTAATATTTTCAAGAAGAAACAGTAAAAGAAGGGAATGAAAGTTGTACTATGGCTATGGACAAGTGCTATATGCCATGAAAAGTTTGAAAGGTAAAAAAAATAACATTTATTGGATATTTATCATGTGCTGGAAACTTCCTATGCATTTCATTCATAAGTATTTAATTATTATTACCTTTTACTCACCATAGTACCTGCTCATAGTAAACATATGGTACACATTTTAAAAATTCATGAATAATTTAAAAAGGATGTAATAGGCCTGCTAAACATTTTAAAAAATCGATGTTTGTCTCTCACGAAGCAAGCATAAATTCATCTACCAGTCAAAACATGTCTTTTTTTTCCCTAGGACAAATCTTAATTATTCCAAAATATACAACTCAAAATTTTTGTTGATGAAAAGAACACAGAATGAATGGCTACAAAAGTGGCTATTATGATTTTTTTTGAAAGATTTGTTGATAGAAGCTGATCTGGTAAAATGGGTCTTATGATATCAATAGCACTTCACACATATGGACAGAAGCCTCTTCAACTACCAGAGGGAAAACAGATCATATTGGGTTAGCCCTGAGTAGGGCTGTTCATACATAATGAGGAAGTTTTTCACTGATGCCAGACTGTTCCTCTCAAGGCCAGTGTTTTCACTTTAACATAGCTGCAAAGTACATTATAATCACAAAATGACTGAGTTCCAACTCCACTGCTGCTGCTGCTGCTAAGTCGCTTCAGTCGTGTCCGACTCTGTGTGACCCCAGAGACGGCAGTCCACCAGGCTCCCCCGTCCCTGGGATTCTCCAGGCAAGAACACTGGAGTGGGTTGCCATTTCTTTCTCCACCAACTCCACTTATAATCACGAGTAAGTCTTTTTCCTACTCTGTTTAGACTCAGTTTTATAAGTGTAAATTGTAGAGGCTATACTACTTTTGTCTATAATTTTCCTTCTAGTTCTAATACAAAATGAGTTCTTAAATAAAAAGTCACATGGCATTTCAGCAATAATGCAGTGAAAGTTCTCTGCCAGACAAAGTCTCCATGAATCAGTCCCTAGGTCCTTAGTCAAAAATAATCTTTACATCTTCTGCCTCCCCATAATAATTATAATTCAGCAATATTGAAGAGGTAATGGAGAGTTTGGAGCTTAATTTCAAGGAGTGAACACTCAAAAGATATGTCCTGGTTAAACTCATCTCTGATTTGAAACATCTTTCTTTAATCTCCTTATTAATGCTTCTCTTACTGTTATAAAACCTCACAACTCACAATAAGCAATAGGGGCCTTTGTTAAGAGGTTAAAGGGGAATTAAAAGCCAAATGAAACAGAACAAAACAAAGCAAACTAAAAAAAATCTTAATTGGGTAATGTAATTACATAATTTCACCTGCTTTTTTATTGTCCTTCAGAACTTTATGGCATGCGGCACTTATCCTAGAAAACTTGAAATGTTTCTGGATAAATGTGAATATCCGGAGCAACTTAGAACATATGCACACACACACACACAAAACACAGTTTAATTTAGGTCTGTCTCTCTAGATCATGTATGCACATAAAGTATACAACAAAATGACATCACCTCTGCATAACAAATCTAGGCTTAGTAAACAGATGAACATTTTATCACATGCCAAGGGAGAAAAAGAAGATCACAGACTATATGGGTTTGAAATATCCACAAATTCAAATGTCCTTGTGACTGAAGGTAGGTGGTGGCTGGCCACTTCCATCTGAGTGGCCTCTTATAATTTTCTCTAGTAAATCTGAGTTGGATCTTAGTAGAATACAGTGCAATGTGTCTAGCTTTCCCCTACAAAGCAAAACTAAACGCTTATTATTATTACATGATTTGAGGTACTGAATTCATAGCACAAAATCTTCACGAGTGGCTATACAACCCATGACTTATTCCCACATGTGATTTTTGATCTTAATAGCATCTGGCACCTAATAATGTTATGTAACTGGAGGAATGAATAACCATTAACTCCTGACCTTCATTACTTTTTAAAATAATTTTGATGGTATTTCCCCCTGTCATTTACAGGTTTCGTCTCAAGCAAGTTAGTAACTAATTATTTATTATTTTAGGCAGTAGTTGTTCAGGAAATTCTTGTGGCAATTCAGTTTTTAATAGAAGATATCATTTGTGAAACAAACAATATATAATTCTACACTTTTGTATTTTCGCAACTTTGGATTACTTAACATGAGAGTACATTGCATTGTTGGAAGTTACTTGCTACATAAATAGTTTTGTGGTAATTCTTTGTTGTACCATCAGGTCTCTAATTTATATGTTGTGTACAATCTGTTCTAGTAAAATAAGTAGCTGGGAATGGAGTAACATGTATTACCTTGCCACTATAATTAATGAAAAAAAAATTATCAGCCTCCTGAAATGTCAAATAATGCCATTTAAATTCTAGGATACAGTTTTCACCTTATCTATAGATGTATCATGAGACAGTAATTAGGGGAGACTGAAGTCAAAATCATTATTTCCTATAAGAAATGGATAGTATATAGTAAATTTCATGGTTCCAAGATGTCAGCACATTTATTTTTACTTTTTCTTTTTCCTTTTATTATTTTCACATTTATTTTATTTTTACAGTGTAAAGTGCAGTAAGAAAATCTGTTGAAAATTATTCCACTGACTATGATTATTTTGTGAGGTCAAATTATTGAAGCATTTAGAAGGAAAAAATGAGAGATGTAAAGTGCTAGGTAGTTGTTTAATAAGCATAGAAGGACAACATGATTTCAGCAAGTACACTTAAATATTTTAAATCCTGCATTTCACACTTGGAACCCAAATTTGACAAACAGTAGCATCAACATTCAGGTAAGATGAACATCTCCTGTTTGCAGGGTCCTGTGCTAAGAATTGGGGATACAAGAGGAGAGGGTCATGGTACCTTTTCTCATGGAGGGAGCCCAAAGATAAGCAAGGGAACAAATAAACAAAATAATCCCAACTTGGCTACAGTGAAATAATCCCAAAAGGCTACAATGAAATTAAACAGAGGGTAGGTAGATATAATGGGCCAGTTAGATACCACAATGGTGGGAAAGACTTTCTGAGAACACTACATTTGTCCTAAAGGAGGAAAAGGGGAGTTTTGGGCACCTGTGTTCATTTCTGAGTATCCGACCCAATGATCTAAGGATCTCATTCATTACTAATATTACAAATGATGACATGATAAACATGGGTAGGGTAAAGACTACATCTTGAATGTGTTGTTGTTCAGTCGCTTAGTCATGTTCAACTCTTGCTACTTAATAGACGGTAGTCCACCAGGCTCCTCTGTCCATGGGATTTCTCAGGCAAGAATACTGGAGTGGGTTACCATTTCCTTCTCCAGGGGATCTTCCCAACCCAGGGATTTCACCCAGGTCTCCTGCATTGCAGGTGGATTCTTTACTGACTGAACCAGTAGGGATTACAGACAATGACATGATAAACGTGTGTATGGTAAAGATTACCTCTTGAATGTGTAGTGACTCCAAAACAAGTACAAAATTATTAGAAAGTACAGATAAAATGAAGTACAGGATGTGTGTTCACTGGTGGCTTTAACTGTAGATAAAGAAACCTTAGATGTTAGAAAATGTAATTTGCCAGCATGATCATATGGAAGAGAAAGATGCCAGGGTAAACAGTCAGTCATGAATTTTTTTCTCTTAGTTATTCAGCAGGGCTACACAGTATGACTCTTTCCAATTAAAACTGAGGTACCTAGTTAAGAGTTTGCAATGGACTTTGCTGTTTTCTGCCATCCTGCCTCTTTCCATTTTTATTTTGGTAATTGCATTGTTTTCCTCTTGGGGAAACTTCTTTACCCTGTGTTTTGCAATATTAATATAATAAATCACCATGCCCTTTTGACCTTCCTAAGCTAGGCAAGGAATCTGAATCTTGAGCTGAGTGAGCAAGGACATACTAGTATCATTAGAGCTCATTCATTTCAGGAACCTCCTAAAGTAAATGCCAACAGCCCAACAGCCACAGTAAGTGGATCTATTGGTTGGAGGCAGTAAAGAGCAGAATGGATATTGTCAGGAATCATATTAGTGAAAGAGAAGACAAACAGGACTATCCCCACAGCAGAGAGAAAGGACAAAGAGGCTTAAATAGGAGTTGATGATAAACACTAAAGATTCATTCAAAAAAAAAACAACCAGCAGAAAACAGAAGAAACTGGAATCAAGGACATGAACACATAAAGATCATTGGAGTAAAAATAGTCTTTTCAAAAATAGTTGCTTGAAAGCCAAACCTTAACAAACAAAAAAATAAGTTTTTATGTAGACCTTATCACTTCACACACAGACACACAGAGACACACACACACACACTCAAAATGGATCACAAACCTAAATGCAAATGCAAAACTGCAAACCTCCTGGAAGGTAAAAAAGGAGAAAATATAGATAATGTTGGGTATAGCAATGACTCTTTAGTTATAGTACCAAAGGCAGGATCCGTGAAAGAAAGAATCATTAAGCTGGACTTCATTAAAGTTAAAAAAATATTTTCTGTGAAAGACATTTTGAAGAGAATGATGAGACAAGCCATAGACTGGGAGAAAATATTTGCAAAATATATATCAAAAATATACAAGAACTCTTAAAACTAAGTAATAATAAAACAAATAACCCAATTAAGAAAGAGAAGATTGTAACAGACATTTCAACAAAAAAGATACTCAAATAAGTATATGAAAAGGTGTTCCACATCATATGTCTTCAGAAAATGCGAATTAAAACAACAGTGAGATACCACTATACACCTTTTAGAATGGCCAAAATCCAGAACTCTGACAACACCAGTTGTTGGTGAAAAATGGAAGAACGGAAGTCTCATTCATTGCTGGTGGAAATGCAGAATAGTGCAGCCACTTTGCAAGACAGTCTGCTGCTGCTGCTGCTAAGTCGCTTCAGTCGTGTCCGACTCTGTGCGACCCCATAGACGGCAGCCCACCAGGCTCCCCCGTCCCTGGGATTCTCCAGGCAAGAACACTGGAGTGGGTTGCCATTTCCTTCTCCAATGCATGAAAGTGAAAAGTGAAAAGTGAAAGGGAAGTCGCTCGTTTCTTACAAAGTTAAACATACTGTTACCATATCATCCAGCAATCACATTCCTTGGCACTTACTCAAAGGAGCTGAAAAGCATATCCATGCAAAAACCTGCACATGGATGATTACAGTAGCATTATTAATAATTGTCAAAACTGGGAAAGAGCCAAGATGTTCTTTGGTAAATGAGTGGGTAAACTGTGGCGCACCCAGACAGTGGAATATTATTCAGTACTAAAAATATATAAGCTGCCAAGTCATAAAAAGACGTGGAGGAATCTTAAATATATATTGCTAAGTGAAAGCAGCCAATCTGAAAAGGTTACATGTGATGTGTTTCAAATTATATGACATTATGGAAAAGACAAAACTATAGAGACAATAAAAATATTAGTGGTTTCCAGGGCTTAAAGATATGAGGAATAATGAGAGCTCAGAGGATTTTTAGTCAGCGAAATTACTCTGTATGATACTGTAGTGATAAATACATGTCAAAAATGTTCTAAACATATAGAAAGTTTAAGAGAGACACACAAAGATTCTTGAGGTTGGATATAGAGCCTGTATCATCCTCAAAAGGAAAACAAAGAACCGTTACTTTATTTTTGATAGTGAAAGCTTAATATAAATGTCTACTTTTAATGTAAATATATATTTTAACTGTATATTAAATTTAAATTTATTCCAAGAAGTAAAAGAGACATTCTTCAAAAAAAAAATGACCAGCATTCTTAAAATTGTCAAAGTCATAAAAGGAAAGGAAAATAATGGAAATATTCCAGACTGTAGGAGAGTAAGGAAAAAATGAAACTAAAGGCAATGTGAAATCCTGGATTGAATCTTGGATCAGAAAAAGAAACGTAGGACAATTTTTTAAATTCCTATTCAAATTCTAATAAAATTTTTGTAGATATAGATATTATTATTCTAAGCAAAGATGATAAAATAGCTAAAATAATTTTGAAAAATAAAAATAAAGTAGGAATCAGTCTTACCAATTTCAAGACTTGCTATATAACTAGAATAATCAAGACTACTCGGTATTGACAAAAGGTAAGATACACAGATCTATAGAACACATAGAGAACTGAGAAGTAGACCCACACAAATACTTTCAACAGACTTTTGACAAAGATGCAGACACAATTCAATAGACAAAGGAAAACTTTTTGAACAAGTGTTCTGGAGCAATAGAACATTCATAGGTTGCAAATTGAACTTTGACTTATACTTCACACTTAATAAAAAAATAATTCAAAATGGGTCCCTGATTTCAATGTAAAGTGTGAATCAATGAAGTTTTCATTTTTAAAAATTTGATAAAATTATCATGATCTAGTGCTAGACAAAGAGTTCTTAGCTGCTACTGCTAAGTCGCTTCAGTTGTGTCCGACTCTGTGCAACCCCATAGATGGCAGCCCACCAGGCTCCCCCGTCCCTGGGATTCTCCAGGCAAGAATACTGGAGTGGATTACCATTTCCTTCTCCAAAGCATGAAGGTGAAAAGTAAAAGTGAAGTCGCTCCGTCATGTCTAATTCTTAGCGACCCCATGGACTGCAGCCTACCAGGCTCCTCCGTCCATGGGATTTTCCAGACAAGAGTACTGGGGTGGGTTGCCATTGCCTTCTCCGAAAGAGTTCTTAGAATTAACATCAAAAGTATCATCCATAAGGGGAAAAACTGATAAATCAGAATTTATCAACATTAAACAACTTTTCCCTGTGAATAACATTGTTAAGAAGATAAAAATAAAAAGTTAGCAAGTGAGAGAAAATATTTGCAAACCATATATATGAGAAAAGACTAGTTCCTAAAATTCTCAAAATAAAATACCCATCAAAAAACAGTTCAATTAGAAAATGGGCAAAAGACACGAGGGATATTTCACTGAAGAAGATGTACAGATGGCAAATAAGCACATGAAAAGACATTCAGCATCGCTAGCTATTAGGGAAATGCAAATTAAAATGACAATGAAATATTATTAAATGTCTTATCAGAATGGATCAAATAAAAAATAATGCCAACATAAAATTCTGGCAAGAATGTATAGAAATTAGATCACTCATACATTGCTGATGAGACTGTAAAATGATACAGCCACTCTGAAAAATAGTCTGGCACTTTCTTAATAAACTAAACATGCAACTACCATACAACCCAGTAATTATACCCTTGGGCATTCATCCCAGAGAAATGAAATTTGTGTTCACACAAAAACCTGTTCTCAAATGTGTATAACAGCTTTATTCTTAATCGCCAAAAATTTGGCCGATCTTTGATCCAACTGTAGAACGGAGAGGAATGTGCAGTCAGCACCTCCCAGTACACAATGTTGGGGCTAAGAGCAATTACCCTCTCTGCAGTAAGCTCCAGCATGGAACAAGCCTTATATACAAGGAGTAAATTAATAGCAAGAACAACAAAGATATTTGGCAAAACTAATACAATTATGTAAAGTTTAAAAATAAAATAAAATTAAAAAAAAAAAGAATGCAAAAAAACAAAAACACC